>NC_085024.1:1812127-1982127 GCF_963692335.1 Osmerus eperlanus
CGTCCAGACTGTGTTTCCTCAGGTTTTTTAGTCCAGGCTGTGGCTCTGCAACCTTGGGGCAACATGATTATACCTTACAACTAGCCCCTGACCTGGCTCTAATGCTGGCCCCCAGGGGCCACACACTCACTCACACACACACACACACACACACACACACACACACACACACACAGACAGACACAAATCCACACGCACGCCTTAACAGATGAATCTGGTGAGACACAGACACATTATAACCCAGCAATTTTGAGGATTCTCACCCTAGCACACCCAGAGCCTCGCCCTGGATGATGCAGTTAGAGGCACTGCAGTCAGACCGAGAGAGAAAAGGAGAGAAAGAGAGGGCTGAAGTGAGAAGAGAAGGGGAGAGAAATGGAGGAGGTGGGGGAGGTGGGGAAAGAGTAATTTAAGTAAGAGAGGAGCGATTGGTAGGAGAGCAGGAGAGGCGAGGAGACACAGCGACATACTTTGTGGTCTTATTTACACACAGCTACCAGCATGACAGGTAATCTGGGCAAATTCTCCACAGGCCCATGGCAGACGGCTGAGGGTAAAGATGGAGAGAGAGAGGAGAGAGGAAAAAGAGGGGGGAATGAGAGAGAGGGGATGGAGAGAGAGGGGGGAATGAGAGAGAGGGGATGGAGGGAGAGGTAGAGCTACGTGTGCAGAATGCCTGACAGCCAGAGTCTGTGAAGACAGGAAGAAAGCAAATGGTTTACTAGATGCTAATCTACAGCAGCGGGGGATAGAGGGATGGAGTCAGGGGAGAGGAGGTAAGAGGAGGTTAGAGTAGAGGGAGGGTGAGGGGAAGAGGAGGAGAGGAGGTAAGAGGAGGTAAGAGGAGGTTAGAGTAGAGGGAGGGTGAGGGGAAGAGGAGGAGAGGAGGTAAGAGGAGGTAAGAGGAGGTTAGAGTAGAGGGAGGGTGAGGGGAAGAGGAGGAGAGGAGGTAAGAGGAGGTAAGAGGAGGTTAGAGTAGAGGGAGGGTGAGGGGAAGAGGAGGAGAGGAGGTAAGAGGAGGTAAGAGGAGGTTAGAGTAGAGGGAGGGTGAGGGGAAGAGGAGGAGAGGAGGTAAGAGGAGGTAAGAGGAGGTTAGAGTAGAGGGAGGGTGAGGGGAAGAGGAGGAGAGGAGGTAAGAGGAGGTAAGAGGAGGTTAGAGTAGAGGGAGGGTGAGGGGAAGAGGAGGAGAGGAGGTAAGAGGAGGTAAGAGGAGGTTAGAGTAGAGGGAGGGTGAGGGGAAGAGGAGGAGAGGAGGTAACAGGAGGTAAGAGGAGGTTAGAGTAGAGGGAAGGGAAGGGAAGAGGAGGAGAGGAGGGTTAGGGTTAGGGGAGGTTAGAGGAGAGGGGGGGGAAGAGGAGGGTTAGGGTTAGGGGGGTTAGAGGAGAGGGGGGGGGAAGAGGAGGGTTAGGGTTAGGGGGGTTAGAGGAGAGGGGGGGGAAGAGGAGGAGAGGAGGTGGGCATCAGCTTGTTGACAATTTGTGACAATTTTATTTATCTCCTGCAAGGAAGAGATATCAAAAGATTTTTTTAATTCAATTTCTCTTTTCCCATTTAGGCATGAAGGATCAGAGGAAGAAGCACACAAGCGACATATCTCACAGTGTGTGTGTGTGTGTGTGTGAGTGTTTGTGTGTGTGTGTGTGTGAGTGGGTGTGTGTGTGTGTGTATGTGTGTGTGTGAGTGTGTGTGTGTGAGCGTGTGTGAGTGAGTGTGTGAGTCTGCTTTACTGCAGAACCAGATTGTTTGATTGTATTTATAGAGCCATGCTCAGCTGTCTGTCACAGCTCACAGCCAATTAGACAACTGCTAATAGGGCTGATATGACTCTATCCTCCTTTCCTTTCCTCTCCCCTCCTCTCCTCTCCTTTCCTCCTCTCCTCTCCTCTTCCTCTCCTCTTCCCTCCTCTCCTCTCCTCTCCTCTCCCCACCTATCCTCTCCTCTTCCCTCCTCTCCTCCCCACGTATCCTCTCCTCTCCTCTTCCCTCCTCTCCTCCCCACCTATCCTCTCCTCTTCCCTCCTCTCCTCCTCTCCTGTCCTCTCGTCTCCTCTCCCCTCGTCTCCTCGTCCCTCCTCTCCTCCACCTTTACACAATACCCGCCAACACACACACAAACAACCACACACTACCCCCCTACATATACACATACATACACACAGTCTTTCTAAAAAATACTCCATCACACAGTCTTGATTTTGGACATGATTGGATTAACAGAAACAAACATAAGACATGTACACACACACACACCACAAGTGGTGCCTTGGTGCCCCCTTAACTCTCCATCTACAGCTATACGGTCCCATGGGGCGTCACAAACACACACACACACACACACCATACGGTGCCGTCCAGTACATCTGCAGCCTCCCTCGTGAGCACAGCCCTGAAAACAGGAGGAACAGAGGGAGGGAGAGGGGGGAGGAACAGAGGAAGGGAGAGAGTTGAAGAGTGAGAAGAGTAAGATATAATGAGAAACAGAGAGAGATAGAGGGAGAGAAGGAGAGAGAGGGAAAAAGTGGGAGAGCAGGAGAGAGATAGAGCAAGGGAGAGAAGATAGAGGGAAAGGGATAGAGATATAGGAAGAAAGGGAGAGAGCGGGAAAGAGAGAGAGAGAGAGGGAGCGGGAGGGAGAAAGAGAGAGAGAGAGGGAGAGACAGAGAGAGAGAGAAAATGAAAACATCCATTTCATGCATATTGGGTTTCCTTACGAGGGAGGTTTAAATAAATGTTTGAGCAGAGTCGTTTGTAATTTCAACAGCGTCCCGTCTGTCTGTGTCTAGCAGACGAGGGGTGGAGGAGGGGCCTTAAGCCTGGTTGGGGTTGTGGAGGGTGTGGAGGGGCCTTAAGCCTGGTTGGGGTTGTGGAGGGTGTGGAGGGGCCTTAAGCCTGGTTGGGGTTGTGGAGGGTGTGGAGGGGCCTTAAGCCTGGTTGGGGTTGTGGAGGGTGTGGAGGGGCCTTAAGCCTGGTTGGGGTTGTGGAGGGTGTGGAGGGGCCTTAAGCCTGGTTGGGGTTGTGGAGGGTGTGGAGGGGCCTTAAGCCTGGTTGGGGTTGTGGAGGGTGTGGAGGGGCCTTAAGCCTGGTTGGGGTTGTGGAGGGTGTGGAGGGGCCTTAAGCCTGGTTGGGGTTGTGGAGGGTGTGGAGGGGCCTTAAGCCTGGTTGGGGTTGTGGAGGGTGTGGAGGGGCCTTAAGCCTGGTTGGGGTTGTGGAGGGTGTGGAGGGGCCTTAAGCCTGGTTGGGGTTGTGGAGGGTGTGGAGGGGCCTTAAGCCTGGTTGGGGTTGTGGAGGGTGTGGAGGGGCCTTAAGCCTGGTTGGGGTTGTGGAGGGTGTGGAGGGGCCTTAAGCCTGGTTGGGGTTGTGGAGGGTGTGGAGGGGCCTTAAGCCTGGTTGGGGTTGTGGAGGGGCGGCAGGCCTGGGTGGGGTTGTGGAGGGGCGGCAGGCCTGGGTGGGGTTGTGGAGGGGCGGCAGGCCTGGGTGGGGTTGTGGAGGGGCGGCAGGCCTGGGTGGGGTTGTGGAGGGGCGGCAGGCCTGGGTGGGGTTGTGGAGGGGCGGCAGGCCTGGGTGGGGTTGTGGAGGGGCGGCAGGCCTGGGTGGGGTTGTGGAGGGGCGGCAGGCCTGGGTGGGGTTGTGGAGGGGCGGCAGGCCTGGGTGGGGTTGTGGAGGGGCGGCAGGCCTGGGTGGGGTTGTGGAGGGGCGGCAGGCCTGGGTGGGGTTGTGAATCCTTGTGAGCACGGGGAGAACATACAAACACTTAGAAAGACCCAGAGGTACCCCACCTCAGCAGCACACAGACCCCCAAGCGTGAATCAAACCCAGGACTTTCTTACTGTGATGCAACATTGCAAGTGCACCTGTGTGTGCGCGTGTGTTTGTGTTTGCTGTGTCACACTTCAAACCCAACCCTGATCCGTAGACTGACGGAATACCTCAAGAACACAACTAAAAGAGAAAAACCTATTTCTCTTCTAAAACAATTGGTTATTTCGTATAATCCAATACTTAATATGAATATGTGAATATATAATGTCAGTTAACTATCTGTATGGAGTAATGAAAGCTGGAAGCTGCGCTGCTCCCACACTCATACACCACTGTATGAATCCAACCTATTAAACACGACTGGTAAGAAATCTAATTAAAGGAAAATCAATGCTGCAGAATTCCCTCCCTGCGTCTCACAACTCTCCGCAGGGTGAATCCACATGCTACACTGAACTTTTCTCTGACTCGCCGACGCTTTCCCAATCTTTTTTACTCTCTTCTTCAAAGAAGTCTTAATAGCATCTTTTTGTGCACCCGTCTCTATCGTGATGGATTACGGTGTGGATGGTTACAGCCTGAGAGAGGCAGCTCTCTCAGGCTGTAACCATCCACACCGCAGCTCTCTCAGAAACATCTGTCCTGCCGGGCTCCCCTTCACACATCCATCCTCATTACAGCTGTCAGGATAAATACAGCACTCAAACTTGTTACCTGAGGGTGAAAATAAAACAATTCTATACCGTATACGTGAGGCTCTTCACAAACATTGCTAAGCAGCAGTTATTGTGGCATTGTGTTTATGCTTCGTCCTCTGGGATATGACCAGTCTGGTTCTGTCGTGGTCCAACCCAAACCTTCATAGACCAGTCTGGTTCTATCGTGGTCCAACGCAAACTTTCATAGACCAGTCTGGTTCTGTCGTGGTCCAACCCAAACCTTCATAGACCTGGGTTGCGTTTCCCGAAAGCGTTGTAAGCCTAAATTGATCGTAGAATCCATCGTACGACAAATCTTAATTTTACGGGCCATTCCAAAAGACATCGTAGCTAAAGTGTCTCTTGAAAATCCGTATCTCTTGAAAGCGCATAGATTAGCCTACTCCTTACGAGCATGTTTGGGAAACACACATAAGAAATATCGATGGTTTCGTTTTTTGCACGATTGTTGCTACGATCCATCGTTATCGGGAAACGCAGCCCAGGCTGGTTCTATCCTGGTCTAACCCAACCATTCATAGACCAGGCTGGTTCTATCCTGGTCTAACCCAACCCTTCATAGATCAGGCTGGTTCTATCCTGGTCCAACCCAAGCCTCCATAGATCAGGCTGGTTCTGTCCTGGTCTAACCCAACCCTTCATAGACCAGGCTGGTTCTATCCTGGTCAAACCCAACCCTTCATAGACCAGGCTGGTTCTATCCTGGTCTAACCCAACCCTTCATAGACCAGGCTGGTTCTATCCTGGTCTAACCCAACCCTTCACAGACCAGGCTGGTTCTATCCTGGTCTAACCCAACCCTTCATAGACCAGGCTGGTTCTGTCCTGGTCCAACCCAAACCTTCATAGACCAGGCTGGTTCTGTCCTGGTCCAACGCAAACTTTCATAGACCAGGCTGGTTCTATCCTGTTCTAACCCAAACCTTCATAGACCAGGCTGGTTCTATCCTGTTCTAACCCAAACCTTCATAGACCAGGCTGGTTCTATCCTGGTCTAACCCAACCCTTCATAGACCAGGCTGGTTCTATCCTGGTCTAACTCAACCCTTCCTAAACCAGGCTGGTTGTGTGCTGGTCTAACCCAACCCTTCCTAAAACAGGCTGGTTCTATCCTGGTCTAACCTAACCCTTCCTAGACCAGGCTGGTTCTATCCTGGTCTAACCCAATCCGGTTCTGTGTGCAGCACTCCTTTATAGGAGTTAGGAAGATAATGTTAAGTAGATATCAGGTAGATAATGTTAAGTAGATATCAGGTAGATAATGTTAGGTAGATAATGTTAGGAAGATAATGTTAAATAGATTTCAGGTAGATAATGTTAGGTAGATAATGTTAGGTAGATCATGTTAGGTAGATAATGTTAGGTAGATCATGTTAGGTAAATATCAGGTAGATAATGTTAGGTACATGTCAGTAAGATAATGTTAGGTAGATAATGTTAAGTAGATATCAGGTAAATAATGTTAGATTGACAATGTTAAGTAGATATATGGTAGATAATGTTAGGTAGATCATGTTAGGTAGATCATGTTAGGTAGATCATGTTAGGTAGATATCCTGTGGAGAATTTTAGACAGTGAATATTAGGTATAGATATTAGATTGTCAGCTACAATATGTTCCATTAAGCAGCTAATTAGGCATCTCTAACACGTTCATCATGTCCTAATGAAAGTGAGGGGCTGCTGGATAGAGAAAGGTCACTGAGACCGCCTCATTCAGCCAGCTGGACCGGACTGCCGCTGAGACTGGAAGGGTTAGGAGAATAGAAGAGCTACTGGTGCACCACATACAAGGAGGTGACACTACACTATGGAGGTGACAGTACATTGTGGAGGTGACAGTACACTGTGGAGGTGATAGTACACTGTGGAGGTGATAGTACACTACAGAGGTGATAGTACACTACGGAGGTGATAGTACACTATGGAGGTGATAGTACACTATGGAGGTGATAGTACACTGTGGAGGTGATAGTACTCTACAGAGGTGATAGTACACTGTGGAGGTGATACTACACTGTGGAGGTGATAGTACACTGTGGAGGTGATAGTACACTACAGAGGTGATAGTACACTATGGAGGTGATAGTACTAGTGCTGTCAAAAGATTACAATATTTAATCGCGATTAATTGCATTAATATCATAGTTAACTTGCTATTAATCGCAATTAATCGCCATTTTTATCTATTCTAAATGTCCCTTGATTTCTTTTTGTCCCATAATTTTTTCTCATTTTAATGCTCTTATCAACATGGAAAAGTGGATTGGATTGCTTAGTTAGTGCAAATGTTTTTTTTAAATTGAAAACAACATTGCAACATTGCCTGGCTTTGACGAGGGGGCGGAGAATTTGCATCAGCTGTGTGCTTGGCCATCAAGTGGTATTTCAGACTGGACGTGCTGCGATGATAGCTCAGTTCACAACGACAAAACACATAGATCAATTTGGTCAATGGAACCATTTGGCAACTTTTTAAAAGTAACCTTTCCATTCAGAATCTTATTGGCATCCATTCCGGCGTCTCGCGCTCGCTATCCACTCAAAGCGTAACGGTAGCCTACTACTCTTTAGCCGGCTCGCAAGCCCAAACAAGTGTGTGCGGCGTGCCTGTTGTTTTGTTTCCGGTCTAGCTAGATCCGGTGTGGTAGTTTTTCTAACGTCAGTAGTTGTTGCAACAGCATGTGAAAAAAACTAAAAAGTTTGGTAGGCCAAAAAGAACGTTAATCTCGCGATAAAAAAATGAAAGCCGTTAAAATGGGTTTGCGTTAACGCTGTTAATAACGCGTTTAACTGACAGCACTAGATAGTACACTATGGAGGTGATAGTACACTGTGGAGGTGATAGTACAGTAATGAGGTGATAGTACACTGTGGTGGAGGTGATAGTACAGTAATGAGGTGAAAGAACACTGTGGTGGAGGTGATAGTACAGTGTAGCACAGTCCACAGACAAAGCACGGTACCATCACACCTTCTCCTACCCCCGACAAGGAAAGGGTCTTCCCCCTTTGTCCTTCTCCCAGAGGAGAAGCTTCAAAGCTTCTGACCCAGCATGGGGTCAGATACAGAGGCCACACGGCCCACAGTATCAGAACAAAGGATTTACAAGGAATAACTTTCTTAAAGGATTTACAAACATATTCTCAAGGACTACATGGCTCATGGACACTATTTCAATGACAGTAGTTGATGTGTTATAATGTGTGTTTTTCCCATTTACTTAGAACGTTGTTTAATTGAGGTTTGATTATAACTTCCCTTCAAGTATAGTTAAGTCAGCCAATCCTGATATCAAAATGAATGTACCATACTAACAAAACCATTTACGAATGTTGTATTGTTATATTCTGAAGTTTGAGCATTCCATGGACAGTTGAAATAACGGAACTCAAAAGGTACAACTACTTCACACCTAGGCAGATCTCAGGACGACGCCCAGGTGGGGGGAAACTGACCAATGAAAGAGGTCACCTTCACGGGGACCCCCCCCTTTTCCTTTGGAGTATAAAACCCCCAAACGTACAATCACCCCCGCTTGTTCGTAGGATTAAACTGAAGTGCTAGCTACATTTCTAAACTTTCCTCTCAACCTGCAAATTCACTGAGCGCCCGGAACTTTGGCCAAAGATTCCGTTGTTCTATTTTCGTTGGACGATAACGAAACCATTGACTCTACCTTTCTTCAAACCGACAAAAGTAACTACGATTTGCAATATTTCTTACCTGTGACATATTGGCATGTTGTGATTAAATTGTTGATGTTTGATTGTATTTTACAAATGAGTTAGCTTAACCCTTGCTAAATCAGTTGCCCTTGCTCGTCCATTGTTCCCACAAAGGCCTACCTCTCCCTCTCTACCCCTCTCTCCCTCCCCCCTTTACACGCGCTCTACACAGCCATTGTGTTGCTCGCCCTCATTTGCATCCAGCCACTGTACTACTCTGACTAACCCATAACTTATCTGGTATTTGTTCATTATAATTACATTCTCCTAAATAAATCATTGTGTATAATATTCGCGTATCACTCACGTTATCTGATCTGCTCTACTTTCATAGAATTCACGACTCAAGATTAGACTGATTATTACGAAGGCTATTATTTAAATATTATTCAATAAGGTTTCCTCTATCCCTTTAACAATAAGAGGTGGTGCCCCAAGAACTACATACTTTATTATAAATTAAGTATTGCTAATCTTAAACGAGCAAACCCCGCTACATATTGGAGCCCCGTGACAGGCTTTGAAACAGATTGAAATGAGCGATCTATAACGGAGATACATTTTCCGTCTGAAACCCACCCTCCCACCCTTTTGGTTAAATTAACGCTCCGTTGTATTTAACTATTCCCCCAGATAGCTACGGTTTTAAACACTGTTTGAATACTGTGCTGTGTACTCATTGAATTGGCTTTGTCGTGAACAATTGGCTATTTGTGTGTAACTAACTAGCTTCGGAAAAGCTAGACTTGAGCGGAGGTACGCGCGTGCGCAGTGACACTGCGACCCGTCTCATTTCATCTTGTGAAACTACAAAGGCAGCGCTTCTACACGAAGGCGTAAGATCCTTTTTATAGAGTCACAACACTACTATTTTGGTACCATACACGCTTCGGAAAGGTGTATTATAGTAGTGTTGGCCATTTGGGTTGAGTAAATCAACCAGGCAACTGATAAGTTGCCATTGTCTAGTTAGAGGTAGATAACAGACATTGATCAGTCCAAAAGGACTTTGATTTTGAAGGAGACTACGCAGCTCTCTACATTAAGCTATATGCTTCTACCTTGTTAAACAATTGGTAAATTGATTAACTTAGCTTTTCGGAAAAAGCTTCACTTTGTTTTGCATGTAATTCAACATTAATGTAAACACTCAACCTCTAGAATCAGTAAAGTAACAGTAAAATAATTATTGAGACAGGAGAAGCTGCTTATTTAAGGACCTTTATTGTTGCTTAACCGGAAATAGTTACCTTTCGTGAACAAAGACCTGTAATTTGATTTTCATTCCGCGCACTTAAAAGTGGAAGTTGTCAGAATATCGGCGTTGTTGACCATACTGAACTGTAATCCTATTTATCCCTCATCAATATACAACTTTAACAACAATCGCTAAATAATAATTAAACGTAAAAAGTATTATTTTTAGTTTGCCCACTCTATCTGCGATCAGTCCAAAAGGACTTTTGTTTGGAAGTAGCCGAACAACGCAGCCTGTACTGCCACAATATTGTTAAACAACTCCGAAATTGATAAACTAGCTTTTCGAAAAGAAGCTTCACTGTTTCGCATTCAATTCGAGGTGAATGTAAAACCCTTGCCCAATTTAAAGCTACATTATAGATGCAGCAACAATTTAGTTCATTATCTGTTTGATTCTACAAGCTAAACCGGCTAACTTAATGTGCTATAGTATTTAAATACATTGTACTTTCTCAGTCCAGTTTAGGCTAAAACAAATCAACAGCTACTCAATCTAAATTCTCTAATCGTTTATAGATACTATAACAAGATTACTGAAATTAAGATTTAATATAGGCCTACAAGAATAAATAATTTGTTTGAATCTTTGATCCTGGAAGGTGACTTCAATATTAATTTTAATTTCTGAATATTAATCTCAGTTTTTGATTGTTAATCTTTGAATGTTAACTTCTGATTTTAATTTTGGTATTGATTTGATAAACAATTTTTTTTTTAATCTTTGATCCTGGGTGGTGACTTTAATATTAATTTTAATTTCTGGATATTAATCTCAGTTTTTGATTGTTAATCTTTGAATATTGACTTCTGATATTAACCTTAATATTAATTTGATAAACAATTTTATTTATTTTCTGAATCTTTGATCCTGGATGGTGACTTTAATATTGATTTTAATTTCTGAATATTAATCTCAGTTTTTGATTGTTAATCTTTGAATATTAACTTCTGATTTTAATTTTAATATTAAGTTGGTAAACAAAAAAAAAAAAAGGAAAAGAAAAGTATATATATTGCTGCCAAAAAGAGAACCACTACAAAACTAAAGTGCCTATCAACATTATCACAATAGCATTGTGTTAATAACAAAATAGCCGAACCAAACATGTCTCACCTCACGGAAGCTGAGAAACTGATGGTCTACCTATCCAGGAAAGAAAACCCAGGATATGTGGAAACTCTGACCGGACTACCTTTCGAAGAGATCACCAAGAAGACGCATGAAGTTGTCGCACAAAATGTGGGCCAAATATTGGACAAACCCCAAACCATCAAATGCATATCCAGCCTCGGTCTTAACTATGCTGCACAACTCAGGTTATCAATTGCAGATGTCAAAACACAATGGGCACAAGCTCTTCAAGATCGAGAGGATGCTACCAAGGCGGCACAAAGAGAACAAGAGCAGAGGAAACGATTGGAACAGGAAACCAGCAACCTGGCTGTTGAACTGGAAAGAGCTAAGACACAACTAATGGAAAAGGAAATAACCCTCAAAGATGCCCTCAAAGATGCCCTCAAAGAAATAGAAAAGGAACAAGAAACCAGTGACCTGACTGGAGAACTGGATAGAGCTAGACAACAGCTAATGGAACAGAAAACAACCCTCAGGGATGCCCTCAAGGCGAAAGAAACTGAACGAGATATCCGGGAAACACTTCAACAGGAGAACAAGGAACTCGCTACGGAACTGGGAGACCTAAAAGAAGAAATGCAGGGGGTTCAGAAAAGCAAAAAGGACTCAACCGCCCTCATGGAAAACACTATTAAGATGTTGGATGAAGCTAATGCAAAAGTAGCACACTACGACCACCAAAAAGAAGAATTGCACACTCTCTACACAAAATTCCAACACCTGGACCAAGATCTCTCACACATCACAGCTGACAGGGAGACAATGAAGGAGGAGTTACAGGAAACAAGAACTGAACTGCTATCTACCATTCGTAAGCTGAACAAGGCGAACGCCACAATCCAGTCCACAGAAGACCCTAACACCAACCGAAGGTGGGGAAGAGACGACAGAGAAGTAGATCGACATTCAAGAAACCAAAACCCAAGACAGCTGCAATCACCTGAAGCACCGCTCCACTCAGAATACGAAACAAGAAGACCATATAGGGAGACATCCCCTCCCAGCCAATCTCTGTACCAAGCTGACAAGAATCCACGAAGAACGAGGGGAACAGAAGATGTGGAGCAGCAGAGCAGAAGACTGGATGACCAGAAAATGGAGCAACAATTCCAACCTGAACGTCGCGGTCAAACCACCGCCCCGAACAGATGGGATGATGAGGAACTCTCAAGCCCAGCCCAACAACAGAATGCAAGGAAATCGCATGTACTGCAATCAGCAGTGTCCCTAGAGCAGCTATCAAGAATTAGCAGGAACATAGAAAGGTTTGATCCGGACAATCCCACTCAGCCCATTGAGATGTATCTAGAACAACTGAACTACAACCTGGAACGGCTGCCTACAGCTACAGACGCGGACAAGCTGTACCTGTTGAAGAACACCTCTTCCAGCTCAATCAGAGCCCTGCTTGACAGGCAACCTGCTGGAGAACGCCACAGCTATAACATGGCTTGCCGGACCCTCAAGGCTTGGCACTCAGAAAGTAAAGGCTCCTGCTGCACTATCGCCCTGCACACAAAACAAAAGGCCAACGAAAACCCAAAGACATTCTATGAGAGGCTCCGGAAAGCCTATTTCGCAACAGAAAACCAACCCGGAGGAGAAGAAACTCCCATGTTCAAGTCAGTGTTCATCAACAACCTCTCCCAATCCATAAAACCCTTCATGACGACCTTCGCGAACCAGGAAACCATGACGGCTCTGCAGCTGAGGGACATGGCATATAAATCATGGGCGAACAACAATCGATCCCAAGACTCAAACGTCTATGCGGTGGAATCAGATTCACACCTACAACTGGAAGGAAGAGAACTCCAGAGACCCTATGAACCCAGACCCGCCTACAAGCAACATTCCTATAAAACACGAAACCACTCAACAAGACCCACACCGTACCAAAACGAACACAACAGCCCTGGACGACATCCGTCAGAACCAGCATGACTAGAAGGCCCCAACACGGAAAACACACCTCAAATGCTCCCCATTGGATGGAAGAAAAGGAAGAAGACCCAAAAACACCACAAACCCACAAGAAGACGACCTCCAGAAACAACAACACACAAACAAGCCCCACAGTTACACACATTTCTGGGTGAGCTTTCCAGAAAAGGAAGAGCTAACCGAAGCTATGTCCCCATCACACTTGAAGATGAAGTGCCCTGCGAAGGATTGCTGGACACGGGTGCAGAAATCTGCCTGATTGCACCCACCTTGGCCGCTCAGCTAAAAGGAATAGCCAGGTCAAACAGAAGATGGATTAAAAGTGAAGATAGTGAATTCAACATCACAAGCTTCACCCAAAACAAAGCTCCAGTCACAGAGACGCTGTACTTGAAGCTAACGTTTGGGGAAATGTCCCTAATCCACCCCATCCATGTCTCACCGCTTGAGACCGAAAAGCTGCTGATTGGACACGATCTACTCAACAGACTGGAACCCCTCATTGACTTCAAACGAAACCAGATGTGGACAAACGTCGAGAAGCCCTATCCACTGCCTCACCCTGAAGCCCAGAACACAGTCTTCACAGTGGAAGGGGGGGGAGATTCCACGTCTGATCCACATCTCTCAGAAGAGGACCGAATCCATGAGTTAGATGGCCGCTCCAGACCGCCCCAGAGCTACGCCACTCACCCATCAAGACACAAGATTCAAACAAAATCAACACAACGCCATGACCGTCGGGTGCCATCAGAAACCCACCTGCGACGAGAAGCATCACAGGTCCAAAAGAAGTCATATGATGCCAACTGGATGAGAGTGCAGAAAGTAGGAAGACCTACTATGGCCACCAAGCATCCCAGAAGAAGCACCCCAGCTGCAACAAGCTGGCACAACCCCCGGAAGAAACCATCAGTACTCGCGGGGACAACAGGCCATGCACAGAGGCCTGGCCTGGCCTTATACCAGCAACCTGACCCTGTCAAACTGCTGACGAAACAAGTGCACAACAGGTGCCTTAGCCAAAATGCCTCAAAGTTCAAGAATGAATGTTCCTTTAAACCAAAAATAATAGGAAAATACTGTCATGAGACAAATATGGCTCCACCAATCTATCAAAATTTTTAATCTGTTACCAGAAAACCCAACATGAATGACCTTGAGGTACTGTCAAAATAATAGGCTACAACGCCTCATAACCAAACTACCCTGGCCCCTGACAAATGAGGTTTATGACTCCAGGAAGTCAAAGCCCACTCCCACTCCTATCATTTTATTTTAATCTTTCTCCTTTCTTTCCCTTTCCTTTTTCCTTTTATTTCATTTCATTTTTAGGCATAGAACCTTAGCCCAGAGAAACTTAGTAATAGGACCCAAGTTAGCCCCATTGATTCCTACATTGTTTAGAGTCCACTCATGCCAATGTGTCCAGTAGAAGTGCTATCGTACTGTCGTGTTTGTCTGTTCTCTGCTCTTCTTACGTGCCAACAGCCCGACGACGTCGAATCATCGGACGTTGCCAGCAGGGGGATATGTAGCACAGTCCACAGACAAAGCACGGTACCATCACACCTTCTCCTACCCCCGACAAGGAAAGGGTCTTCCCCCTTTGTCCTTCTCCCAGAGGAGAAGCTTCAAAGCTTCTGACCCAGCATGGGGTCAGATACAGAGGCCACACGGCCCACAGTATCAGAACAAAGGATTTACAAGGAATAACTTTCTTAAAGGATTTACAAACATATTCTCAAGGACTACATGGCTCATGGACACTATTTCAATGACAGTAGTTGATGTGTTATAATGTGTGTTTTTCCCATTTACTTAGAACGTTGTTTAATTGAGGTTTGATTATAACTTCCCTTCAAGTATAGTTAAGTCAGCCAATCCTGATATCAAAATGAATGTACCATACTAACAAAACCATTTACGAATGTTGTATTGTTATATTCTGAAGTTTGAGCATTCCATGGACAGTTGAAATAACGGAACTCAAAAGGTACAACTACTTCACACCTAGGCAGATCTCAGGACGACGCCCAGGTGGGGGGAAACTGACCAATGAAAGAGGTCACCTTCACGGGGACCCCCCCCTTTTCCTTTGGAGTATAAAACCCCCAAACGTACAATCACCCCCGCTTGTTCGTAGGATTAAACTGAAGTGCTAGCTACATTTCTAAACTTTCCTCTCAACCTGCAAATTCACTGAGCGCCCGGAACTTTGGCCAAAGATTCCGTTGTTCTATTTTCGTTGGACGATAACGAAACCATTGACTCTACCTTTCTTCAAACCGACAAAAGTAACTACGATTTGCAATATTTCTTACCTGTGACATATTGGCATGTTGTGATTAAATTGTTGATGTTTGATTGTATTTTACAAATGAGTTAGCTTAACCCTTGCTAAATCAGTTGCCCTTGCTCGTCCATTGTTCCCACAAAGGCCTACCTCTCCCTCTCTACCCCTCTCTCCCTCCCCCCTTTACACGCGCTCTACACAGCCATTGTGTTGCTCGCCCTCATTTGCATCCAGCCACTGTACTACTCTGACTAACCCATAACTTATCTGGTATTTGTTCATTATAATTACATTCTCCTAAATAAATCATTGTGTATAATATTCGCGTATCACTCACGTTATCTGATCTGCTCTACTTTCATAGAATTCACGACTCAAGATTAGACTGATTATTACGAAGGCTATTATTTAAATATTATTCAATAAGGTTTCCTCTATCCCTTTAACAATAAGAGGTGGTGCCCCAAGAACTACATACTTTATTATAAATTAAGTATTGCTAATCTTAAACGAGCAAACCCCGCTACAACAGTAATGAGGTGATAGTACACTGTGGGGGAGGTGATAGTACAGTAATGAGGTGATAGTACACTGTGGTGGAGGTGATAGTACACTATGGAGGTGATTGTACAGTAATGAGGTGATAGTACACTGTGGGGGAGGTGATAGTACACTATGGAGGTGATTGTACAGTAATGAGGTGATAGTACACTGTGGAGGTGATAGTACAGTAATGAGGTGATAGTACACTATGGAGGTGATAGTACAGTAATGAGGTGATAGTACACTGTGGAGGTGATAGTACAGTAATGAGGTGATAGTACACTATGGAGGTGATAGTACAGTAATGAGGTGATAGTACACTGTGGAGGTGATAGTACAGTAATGAGGTGATAGTACACTATGGAGGTGATAGTTCAGTAATGAGGTGATAGTACACTATGGAGGTGATAGTACAGTAATGAGGTGATAGTACACTATGGAGGTGATAGTTCAGTAATGAGGTGATAGTACACTATGGAGGTGATAGTACAGTAATGAGGTTATAGTACACTATGGAGGTGATAGTTCAGTAATGAGGTGATAGTACACTATGGAGGTGATAGTGCAGTAATGAGGTGATAGTACACGATGGAGGTGATAGTACAGTAATGAGGTGATAGTACACTATGGAGGTGATAGTGCAGTAATGAGGTGATAGTACAGTAATGAGGTGATAGCACACTATGGAGGTGATAGCACACTATGGAGGTGATAGCACACTATGGAGGTGATAGATAAAACAGGACCTTTCCTGCAGTGTTCAGGGCTATTAGAATATAAGAATCAAACTCCTTATTTCTCAACATCTATAATGGATGCATTAGGGAACATTTGCTCTGGGTGGGTAAGAATTAAGTGTAATTTTCATGTTAAAATAAGTTCTGATAAGTTATTATTTATTTTGCTTTGATTTAATATTACTAAGTCATGTGCTTCATCAATCCTCAGAAACTCAATTTTCCAAGCTCCAGTAGTCTAACGACCCAGAGAAAGTATGAAGAAAGAAACACATGACCCTGTCGGCAAAGCTGACGGGTTAAAATCTACAGCTCCCATCTCTTTACAGACTACAGCTCACCATCTGTCTAAAGACTACAGCTCCCATCTCTTTACAGACTACAGCTCACCATCTGTCTAAAGACTACAGCTCCCATCTCTTTACAGACTACAGCTCACCATCTGTCTAAAGACTACAGCTCCCATCTCTTTACAGACTACAGTTCACCATCTGTCTAAAGACTACAGCTCCCATCTCTTTACAGACTACAGTTCACCATCTGTCTAAAGACTACAGCTCCCATCTCTTTACAAACTACAGCTCACCATCTGTCTAAAGACTACAGCTCCCATCTCTTTACAGACTACAGCTCACCATCTGTCTAAAGACTACAGCTCCCATCTCTTTACAGACTACAGTTCACCATCTGTATAAAGACTAATGTTCACATCTCTTTACAGACTACAGCTCACCATCTGTCTAAAGACTACAGCTCCCATCTCTTTACAGACTACAGCTCACCATCTGTATAAAGATTACAGCTCCCATCTCTTTACAGACTACAGTTCACCATCTGTATGAAGACTACAGCTCCCATCTCTTTACAGACTACAGTTCACCATCTGTCTAAAGACTACAGCTCCCATCTCTTTACAGACTACAGCTCACCATCTGTCTAAAGACTACAGCTCCCATATCTTTACAGACTACAGCTCACCATCTGTCAAAAGACTACAGCTCCCATCTCTTTACAGACTACAGCTCACCATCTGTCTAAAGACTACAGCTCCCATCTCTTTACAGACTACAGCTCACCATCTGTCTAAAGACTACAGCTCCCATCTTTTTACAGACTACAGCTCACCATCTGTCTAAAGACTACAGCTCCCATCTCTTTACAGACTACAGCTCACCATCTGTATAAAGACTACAGCTCCCATCTCTTTACAGACTACAGCTCCCATCTCTTTACAGACTACAGCTCCCATCTCTTTACAGACTACAGCTCACCATCTGTCAAAAAACTACAGCTCCCATCTCTTTACAGACTACAGCTCACCATCTGTATAAAGACTACAGCTCCCATCTCTTTACAGACTACAGCTTACCATCTGTATAAAGACTACAGCTCCCATCTCTTTACAGACTACAGCTCACCATCTGTCTAAAGACTACAGCTCCCATCTCTTTACAGACTACAGCTCACCATCTGTCTAAAGACTACAGCTCCCATCTCTTTCAGACTACAGCTCACCATCTGTATAAAGACTACAGCTCCCATCTCTTTACAGACTACAGCTCACCATCTGTCTAAAGACTACAGCTCCCATCTCTTTACAGACTACAGCTCACCATCTGTATAAAGACTACAGCTCACCATCTGTATAAAGACTACAGCTCCCATCTCTTTACAGACTACAGCTCACCATCTGTCTAAAGACTACAGCTCACCATCTGTATAAAGACTACAGCGCCCATCTCTTTACAGACTACAGCTCACCATCTGTCTAAAGACTACAGCTCCCATCTCTTTACAGACTACAGATCACCATCTGTATAAAGACTACAGCTCCCATCTCTTTACAGACTACAGCTCACCATCTGTCTAAAGACTACAGCTCCCATCTCTTTACAGACTACAGCTCACCATCTGTCTAAAGACTACAGCTCCCATCTCTTTACAGACTACAGTTCACCATCTGTCTAAAGACTACAGCTCCCATCTCTTTACAGACTACAGCTCACCATCTGTATAAAGACTACAGCTCCCATCTCTTTACAGACTACAGCTCACCATCTGTCTAAAGACTACAGCTCCCATCTCCTTACAGACTACAGCTCACCATCTCTTTACAGACTACAGCTCACCATCTCTTTACAGACTACAGCTCCCATCTCTTTACAGACTACAGCTCACCATCTGTCTAAAGACTACAGCTCCCATCTCTTTACAGACTACAGTTCACCATCTGTCTAAAGACTACAGCTCCCATCTCTTTACAGACTACAGTTCACCATCTGTCTAAAGACTACAGCTCCCATCTCTTTACAGACTACAGCTCACCATCTGTCTAAAGACTACAGCTCCCATCTCTTTACAGACTACAGCTCACCATCTGTCTAAAGACTACAGCTCCCATCTCTTTACAGACTACAGCTCACCATCTGTATAAAGACTACAGCTCCCATCTCTTTACAGACTACAGCTCACCATCTGTCTAAAGACTACAGCTCCCATCTCCTTACAGACTACAGCTCACCATCTCTTTACAGACTACAGCTCCCATCTCTTTACAGACTACAGTTCACCATCTGTCTAAAGACTACAGCTCCCATCTCTTTACAGACTACAGTTCACCATCTGTCTAAAGACTACAGCTCCCATCTCTTTACAGACTACAGTTCACCATCTGTCTAAAGACTACAGCTCCCATCTCTTTACAGACTACAGCTCACCATCTGTCTAAAGACTACAGCTCCCATCTCTTTACAGACTACAGCTCACCATCTGTCTAAAGACTACAGCTCCCATCTCTTTACAGACTACAGCTCACCATCTGTCTAAAGACTACAGCTCACCATCTGTATAAAGACTACAGCTCAGATCTCTTTACAGACTACAGCTCACCATCTGTCTAAAGACTACAGCTCCCATCTCTTTACAGACTACAGCTCACCATCTGTATAAAGACTACAGCTCCCATCTCTTTACAGACTACAGCTCACCATCTGTCTAAAGACTACAGCTCCCATCTCTTTACAGACTACAGCTCACCATCTGTCTAAAGACTACAGCTCCCATCTCTTTACAGACTACAGTTCACCATCTGTCTAAAGACTACAGCTCCCATCTCTTTACAGACTACAGTTCACCATCTGTCTAAAGACTACAGCTCCCATCTCTTTACAAACTACAGCTCACCATCTGTCTAAAGACTACAGCTCCCATCTCTTTACAGACTACAGCTCACCATCTGTCTAAAGACTACAGCTCCCATCTCTTTACAGACTACAGTTCACCATCTGTATAAAGACTAATGTTCACATCTCTTTACAGACTACAGCTCACCATCTGTCTAAAGACTACAGCTCCCATCTCTTTACAGACTACAGCTCACCATCTGTATAAAGATTACAGCTCCCATCTCTTTACAGACTACAGTTCACCATCTGTATGAAGACTACAGCTCCCATCTCTTTACAGACTACAGTTCACCATCTGTCTAAAGACTACAGCTCCCATCTCTTTACAGACTACAGCTCACCATCTGTCTAAAGACTACAGCTCCCATCTCTTTACAGACTACAGCTCACCATCTGTCAAAAGACTACAGCTCCCATCTCTTTACAGACTACAGCTCACCATCTGTCTAAAGACTACAGCTCCCATCTCTTTACAGACTACAGCTCACCATCTGTCTAAAGACTACAGCTCCCATCTCTTTACAGACTACAGCTCACCATCTGTCTAAAGACTACAGCTCCCATCTCTTTACAGACTACAGCTCACCATCTGTATAAAGACTACAGCTCACCATCTGTATAAAGACTACAGCTCCCATCTCTTTACAGACTACAGCTCACCATCTGTCTAAAGACTACAGCTCACCATCTGTATAAAGACTACAGCTCCCATCTCTTTACAGACTACAGCTCACCATCTGTCTAAAGACTACAGCTCCCATCTCTTTACAGACTACAGATCACCATCTGTATAAAGACTACAGCTCCCATCTCTTTACAGACTACAGCTCACCATCTGTCTAAAGACTACAGCTCCCATCTCTTTACAGACTACAGCTCACCATCTGTCTAAAGACTACAGCTCCCATCTCTTTACAGACTACAGTTCACCATCTGTCTAAAGACTACAGCTCCCATCTCTTTACAGACTACAGCTCACCATCTGTATAAAGACTACAGCTCCCATCTCTTTACAGACTACAGCTCACCATCTGTCTAAAGACTACAGCTCCCATCTCCTTACAGACTACAGCTCACCATCTCTTTACAGACTACAGCTCACCATCTCTTTACAGACTACAGCTCACCATCTGTCTAAAGACTACAGCTCCCATCTCTTTACAGACTACAGCTCACCATCTGTCTAAAGACTACAGCTCCCATCTCTTTACAGACTACAGCTCACCATCTGTATAAAGACTACAGCTCCCATCTCTTTACAGACTACAGCTCACCATCTGTCTAAAGACTACAGCTCCCATCTCTTTACAGACTACAGTTCACCATCTGTCTAAAGACTACAGCTCCCATCTCTTTACAGACTACAGCTCACCATCTGTCTAAAGACTACAGCTCCCATCTCTTTACAGACTACAGCTCACCATCTGTCTAAAGACTACAGCTCCCATCTCTTTACAGACTACAGCTCACCATCTGTATAAAGACTACAGCTCCCATCTCTTTACAGACTACAGCTCACCATCTGTCTAAAGACTACAGCTCCCATCTCCTTACAGACTACAGCTCACCATCTCTTTACAGACTACAGCTCCCATCTCTTTACAGACTACAGTTCACCATCTGTCTAAAGACTACAGCTCCCATCTCTTTACAGACTAAAGTTCACCATCTGTCTAAAGACTACAGCTCCCATCTCTTTACAGACTACAGTTCACCATCTGTCTAAAGACTACAGCTCCCATCTCTTTACAGACTACAGCTCACCATCTGTCTAAAGACTACAGCTCCCATCTCTTTACAGACTACAGCTCACCATCTGTCTAAAGACTACAGCTCCCATCTCTTTACAGACTACAGCTCACCATCTGTCTAAAGACTACAGCTCACCATCTGTATAAAGACTACAGCTCCCATCTCTTTACAGACTACAGCTCACCATCTGTCTAAAGACTACAGCTCCCATCTCTTTACAGACTACAGCTCACCATCTGTATAAAGACTACAGCTCCCATCTCTTTACAGACTACAGCTCACCATCTGTCTAAAGACTACAGCTCCCATCTCTTTACAGACTACAGCTCACCATCTGTCTAAAGACTACAGCTCCCATCTCTTTACAGACTACAGCTCACCATCTGTCTAAAGACTACAGCTCCCATCTCTTTACAGACTACAGCTCACCATCTGTATAAAGATTACAGCTCCCATCTCTTTACAGACTACAGCTCCCATCTCTTTACAGACTACAGCTCACCATCTGTCTAAAGACTACAGCTCCCATCTCTTTACAGACTACAGCTCACCATCTGTCTAAAGACTACAGCTCCCATCTCTTTACAGACTACAGCTCACCATCTGTATAAAGATTACAGCTCCCATCTCTTTACAGACTACAGCTCACCATCTGTATAAAGACTACAGCTCCCATCTCTTTACAGACTACAGCTCACCATCTGTCTAAAGACTACAGCTCCCATCTCTTTACAGACTACAGCTCACCATCTGTCTAAAGACTACAGCTCCCATCTCTTTACAGACTACAGCTCACCATCTGTCTAAAGACTACAGCTCCCATCTCTTTACAGACTACAGCTCACCATCTGTCTAAAGACTACAGCTCCCATCTCTTTACAGACTACAGCTCACCATCTGTATAAAGACTACAGCTCCCATCTCTTTACAGACTACAGCTCACCATCTGTCTAAAGACTACAGCTCACCATCTGTATAAAGACTACAGCTCCCATCTCTTTACAGACTACAGCTCACCATCTGTCTAAAGACTACAGCTCCCATCTCTTTACAGACTACAGCTCACCATCTGTATAAAGACTACAGCTCCCATCTCTTTACAGACTACAGCTCACCATCTGTCTAAAGACTACAGCTCCCATCTCTTTACAGACTACAGCTCACCATCTGTCTAAAGACTACAGCTCCCATCTCTTTACAGACTACAGCTCACCATCTGTCTAAAGACTACAGCTCCCATCTCTTTACAGACTACAGCTCACCATCTGTATAAAGATTACAGCTCCCATCTCTTTACAGACTACAGCTCCCATCTCTTTACAGACTACAGCTCACCATCTGTCTAAAGACTACAGCTCCCATCTCTTTACAGACTACAGCTCACCATCTGTCTAAAGACTACAGCTCCCATCTCTTTACAGACTACAGCTCACCATCTGTATAAAGATTACAGCTCCCATCTCTTTACAGACTACAGCTCACCATCTGTATAAAGACTACAGCTCCCATCTCTTTACAGACTACAGCTCACCATCTGTCTAAAGACTACAGCTCCCATCTCTTTACAGACTACAGCTCACCATCTGTCTAAAGACTACAGCTCCCATCTCTTTACAGACTACAGCTCACCATCTGTCTAAAGACTACAGCTCCCATCTCTTTACAGACTACAGCTCACCATCTGTCTAAAGACTACAGCTCCCATCTCTTTACAGACTACAGCTCACCATCTGTATAAAGACTACAGCTCCCATCTCTTTACAGACTACAGCTCACCATCTGTCTAAAGACTACAGCTCACCATCTGTCTAAAGACTACAGCTCCCATCTCTTTACAGACTACAGCTCCCATCACTTTACATACAGGGCCCGATCTTGCACCCAGCGCAATTGACTTTGTCAACGACGCAAGTATCATTCCTAGTTTGCACTTGACGCAAAGCTGACTTTTCCCTCCACAGACGCACGTCGAAATGACCTTGCGCTCCCATGGGCGGTTCAGCGAAAAAGGAGGCGTGTCCCGGGGCAAACGTTCCCTGGTGCTATTTTGCAGTTTCCAAAAAACAATTCCGCCACTGACCAGGAAAAACGTGGTCTAAAGTCAATGGCGCATTATTCAGATGCTATTTTAAGGGCGCAAGCTTGGTCCTTGCACACTGCTGGCGAGGCCAGGGTCTTCTTTCTGCAAAGCTACGTTACATTGTTTTGATTTATGGCGTGTTACATTTCTTCAATGATTATAAAAAGATTTTCATGAGAAATCTCTATGTATGTGAACATGATTTGTAACAATTGTGGCAATTTTCTCCCACGCCTGTTTAACCGAAGCTATTTGGGGTGGGTTTCTTCTCCCATCTCCATCAGAAGCAGAATTCGGTTTATTCGCCATGTAGCCTATGTTACACAAACACGGAATTTACTGTGGCAGGAAGGTGCAAACAATAAACATATACGGGTCTTAAATTAAGTAAAAAAGTACAATAGTTAAACTAATTCCAAGAACTAAACAATTTAAAAAATAAAATATAGGGTAGGCTATATAAAAATAAGAATAAGAATTTGAATGAGCAGCATGAGCGGCCAATTTTGTGCAATGAGAAAACTGCTCTGCCTTTCCCATACAATGTCACTTATCTATCTGTTACGGCCCTGACTAGAACGTCGGAGCGTGCGCCTGGCAAATCCACCGTTATAATAGCAATCCGCCATGGAACAAGCGCTGCTCTTAAAGGGAATGTGAGATGACGCTCTGATTGGTTTATTGCACGTTACGCCCAAACCACACCCATTAGTAATGTAGCTACTTCGGACCTACCCATTTTAGATTTGCGCCAGGCGCAAAGTCATTTATCCCGCCGGCAAAATAGAAACCGAGCCGGAGTCCCGCCCACAAAGTTACTTGCGCTTTGCGTTTTGATACTTGCGTTTCAGATCGTCAAAATAGGGGGGACAGTGTTAATGAGGAATGTTGTGCTAATAGACACAACGTTCAAAACCCAAAACAAATAACTTTCTCCCAGACATTACCGTCTGTGGAACAAGAATGAGATTTGCATATCTAGAAGGAATTGCCCCCCCCTCCTCCTCACCCTCCCATCTCAGCAGCCCTCTAATGGAATCTATCTGGCAGCATTACAGAGCTGGAGGAGCCACAAGGCGTTTAGTGGTATCTCACCCAGCATCCAATTAGAGGAGTATCATAACACAATAAGCCTGTCGCCACTCCTCCCAGCACTCCTGCTGCAGTACCTTCACACTGCAGAATCTCACCTAACGTCCCAATTACAAGAAAACAACACAAAACAACACAAAGTATTTTATTTCCCGTCTGCTAGTTACTACCTCCTGCTCACTGTTTAGAGGGGAAGACTGGGGGTGGGGGTTGGGGGGGGGGTTGGGGAGGGGGGGGGGGGGGTTGAGGAGGGGGGGGGTTGGGGAGGGGGGGGGGGGTTGAGGAGGGCTGGGGGACGGATTGGGAACCGAACTCTGTACCTTTAAGAAAACCTACAAAATTATGCCGGTACTAATGAGGACTGATTCACAAAAACTCATTCAGTGCTTAATTTCTGTACCGGAGCACATCTGGGTAAGAGAGAAGAGAAAGAAAGAGAGCTAGACTAGTAGACACTACGAAGGTGATAGTACACTAAGGTGATAGTACACTGTGGAGGTGACAGTACACTGTGGAGGTGATAGTACACTGTGAAGGTGATAGTACACTGTGGAGGTGATAGTACACTGTGGTGGAGGTGATAGTACTCTGTGGTGGAGAAGATAGTACACTGTGGAGGTGATAGTACACTATGGTGGAGGTGATAGTACACTGTGGAGGTGATAGTACACTACAGAGGTGATAGTACACTGTGGAGGTGATAGTACACTGTGGAGGTGATAGTACACTACAGAGGTGATAGTACACTGTGGAGGTGATAGTACACTGTGGAGGTGATAGTACACTGTGGAGGTGATAGTACACTACAGAGGTGATAGTACACTGTGGAGGTGATAGTACACTGTGGAGGTGATAGTACACTGTGGTGGAGGTGATACTACACTGTGGAGGTGATAGTACACTACAGAGGTGATAGTACACTGTGGAGGTGATAGTACACTACAGAGGTGATAGTACACTGTGGAGGTGATAGTACACTGTGGAAGGGATAGTACACTGTGGAGGTGATAGTACTCTGTGGAGGTGATAGTACACTCTGGTTGAGGTGATAGTACACTGTGGAGGTGATAGTACACTGTGGAGGTGATAGTACACTGTGGAGGTGATAGTACACTGTGGAGGTGATAGTAGGCTGTGGAAGGGATAGTACACTGTGGAGGTGATAGTACTCTGTGGTGGAGGGCCCAGTGGGAGCAGCTTGTTACAGCTGTGCAGCCTCCCTAACGAGGAAAAGATCACATTAGTACCCTCCCTGATGCTGCTAGATCACACACTAACTGACCCTGAAACTGTTCTACTCCTCCCCCTCTCTGTCACACAAACACACACACACACACACACCTGCATCTCTCAGTCACACATACACACACACACACATTTCCCATCCTGCATCTCTCAGTGTTACTATACACACCTTGTCCTGTATCTCTCAGTGTTACTATACACACCTTGTCCTGTATCTCTCAGTGTTACTACACACACATTTTACTGCCAGGATAAACACTGTATGTTTTTTTTCCCTCATTTTTCATCTAACAATTTGCCAGCCAAATCAATCCATCTCCATCATTGCCTGTTGCGGTTTTTCACCTACCTCCACCCAAGCCTCTCCCCTTCTCCCCCGCCTCTCCCCTTCTCCCCCGCCTCTCCCCTTCTCCCCCGCCTCCCCCATTTTCCCCGCCTCCTCCTCCACACCATCTGTCACTCCCTCCCTGCAACCCTCCTTCAATCATTTTTTCATAACTCTATCTCTGGCTTGGGTCCGCTTTCATGCACTCATCTCTCTCCCTCCCTCCCACTCAACTCTCTCTCTCTCTGAATTATATATACATGGAGCACACACCATTCCCCTCCTCTTCTCAGCACCACCAGAGGAGGAGGGAGGAGAGAGGAAGGAGGGGATGATAGCTGGAGGAGGAGGGAGGAGGGAGGAAGGAGGGGATGATAGCTGGAGGAGGAGGGAGGAGAGAGGGGATGATAGCTGGAGGAGGAGGGAGGAGGGAGGAAGGAGGGGATGATAGCTGGAGGAGGAGGGAAGAGAGAGGAAGGAGGGGATGATAGCAGGAGGAGGAGGGAGGAAGGAGGGGATGATAGCTGGAGGAGGAGGGAGGAGAGAGGAAGGAGGGGATGATAGCTGGAGGAGGAGGGAGGAGAGAGGAAGGAGGGGATGATATCCATGGATGATGGTGCGGTTGAATCACTGCAACACGTTTTCCTCAGACTCTGACCAGCTTATCATCGTCTTGAGGAGCCGGCAGGAACACTCTCTCTCTCTCTCTCTCTCTCTCTCTCTCTCTCTCTCTCTCTCTCTCTCTCTCTCTCTCTCTCTCTCTCTCTCTCTCTCTCTCTCTCTCTCTCTCTCTCTCTCTCTCTCTCTCTCTCTCTCTCAGTTCAGTTCAGTATGCTTTATTGGCATGACAGTTGGGGTTGAGCAGTATTGCCAAAGCAGTCCATATTGAATGGACATATTAACATATATGTATATCATAACAATTAACAAGGAGTCTAACAATAATAATATGGCAAAACAACAGTAGCATAGTAAGTTTGGGACTGAAGAAAAGTAACAGATAAATGCATGTTAAGATGACAGAAGAGAGAAAGGTTTAACAGTCATACAAGGTTGATTCACTGTCCCTCAGGTTGTGACATTGAGATACATATCTAGCGGCAAGGCTTGCAGTAGGCCCTTTGCCCAGAGATATCCTTAATTTCTAATTTATGTCAAGTTCTGTGTAGTTTTCAATTAGCTGGTTACATTTTTCCAGATATTGGTCTCTTATACTTTTATACTTGTAACATTTAAGTAGGAAATGTTTTTCTGTTTCAATTTCCCCTGATGTACAGTGCCCACAGATTCTATACTCTTAAGGTAACCATGTTTTTTTATGTCTTCCTTTTTCGATTGCAAGGGTGTGGTCACTCATTCTGTATTTTGTGAGTCTTTGCTTTATGTCCTTGACAATATGTAGATATTCTGCCATTTCATCTTTTCTGTTTAGGCCCCGATAGTTTTGTTAGATTTGTTTTGTGTCTTGGTTTCTTTTTCCAAGTGTTCTAGGTAGGAGTTTTTGTTTTCTGTTGTGATTAGTTTTATTCTGTTTGGTGTTAGTAAAGAGGAAGGAGGTATGCCGGGTGGTAACTGGTTTGTTAGTCTCATAACCAGCTGGCACAGGGGGCTCCTCTCAGGGTTACCTTCATGGACTGCAAGGGCTTTAGAGTGGAAGGTTTCCTCAGGACTGGATTTTAAATGGGTGTAAAATGTTAATTATCTTTTCTGGATTTCTAATGTTCGTGGGAATCATCCTAATTCTGCACGACATGCGTTTGTGGGGGGTTTTCTTTGTATATTTAATATATTTCGACTGAAATCAGCATGTAGAGTCTCTATTGGATGCTTTTCCCAATTGCTGAAGTCTGATGGCTGAGTGGGCCCCATATCTCACTTCCGTAGAAGCAATAGGCTTGATGATGCTGTTGAATATTTTACACCAAATATTAATTGGGATGGTCCATCCATCCATCATCTGCCGCTTGTCCGGGGGTCGGGTCGCAGGGGCAGCAACCTAAGCAGGGAGGCCCAGACTTTCCTCTCCCCGGCCACTTCCACCAGCTCTTCCTGGGGGACCCCGAGGCGTTCCCAGGCCAGCCGAGAGACATAGTCCCTCCAGCGTGTCCTGGGTCTTCCCCGGGGCCTCTTCCAAGTGGGACGTGCCCAGAACACCTCACCAGGGAGGCGTCCAGGAGGCATCCTTATCAGATGCCCGAGCCACCTCAACTGGCCCCTCTCGACACGGAGGAGCAGCGGTTCTACTCTGAGCCCCTCCCGGATGACCGAGCTTCTCACCCTATCTCTAAGGGAGAGCCCAGACACCCTGTCATTTGTAGGCCTAGGTATGTATAACTCATTGTGTGTTCTATAGTTTTGTTTCCCAGTGTGAATATGTAGCTAGTTGCTGTTGTAGAATATGTAGCTAGTTGCTGTTGTAGCCCTTCTTTTGTGGGTGATATCAGAACCAGATCATCTGAGTAAAACAGGGATTTGATTTCTGTGTCATGGAGAGGGAGGCCGGGTGCAGTTGATGGTCTCTGCTAGTTGATTGATAAAAATATTAGACTGGGGCTTAGGTTACAACCCTGGCGGACACCCCTCTTTTGAGAGAAAAATTCGTGTGTTGGTTTCCAATTTTAATACTGCATTTGTTGCCTGAGTACATAGATTTGATTATGTCAAATGTCTTCCCTCCAATGCCACATTGGAGGAGTCTGTAGTAGAGTCCCTCATGCCAGATGGAATCAAAGGCTTTTCTAAAGTCCACAAAACAGGTAAACATTTTGCCATTTTTCGTTTGGTGTACAAACGAAAAACACTAATTGTTTTTTCAATTAGTGTATGTAGGGTGTAAATGTGGTCCGTGGTGCGATATTTTGGAAGGAACCCAATTAGATTTTTGCTGAGTGTACTGTGTTCATTAAGGAAGTTTACAATTCTGTTGTTTAAGATACTACAGAATAACTTCCCCAGATTACTGCTCACACAGATACCTCTGTAGTTGTTGGGGTCACATTTGTCTCCACTCTTACAAATAGGTGTTATAATGCCTTGATTCCAAATGCTAGGAAAGTGTCCAGATTTGAGTATTATATTGAATAACTTGAGTACTCCTGTCTGCATTTCTGGAGAGCTACTTTTCAGCATTTCATTTCTAATGCGGCCGGGACCACAGGGCTTTTTGGCTTCAAGGGACTGGATCTTTGTTACCAATTCTTCCTTTGTAATCTGGAAATCAAGTGGGTTTTGGTTGTTCTTAATGGTTGCTTCTAGTTTTCTTAGTTGTTTGATTGTTAGATTTTGGTTTTGGTTCATACTTGCTAGTGAGATTTCTTTGTATAGGCTTTAAAAGTGTTTTTTCCAGATTTCCCCATTTTGGATAGGTGGTACCACTGCTCTTGAGGTGTTCATGTTATTCCATCTTTCCCAGAATTGGTTTGGTCAATTGACTGTTCTATATCATTAAGTGTTTTATACATATAATTGAGCTTTTTCTTTTTAATAGTTTGTTTATATTGTTTGAGGATTTCGCAGTACCTCAGGCGTAGGACATGGTCCTCTGGCTGGAGGTGTTTCAAGTTTGAGTATTTTCTGAGTTCCTTTCTCCTTTTTTTGCACTCATAATCAAACCATTTGTCTTTTTAAATTGTGTTAGGTTTCACGGCCATCTCAACACCCTCTTGATCAGTATCATATTGATTTTGATCACAGAAGCATTTAATTTTGTTGGTAATTTTTGTTGAATTTAAGGCTAATGTGAATTTGTTGGCACTGTCTGTTTCCCATTTGTACGGCTGGTTAAGTTTGTACAGTTTAGAGGGATCAGTCATTGTGCCATTATTGCAATTTGGCTTTTTCAGGAACACATTGATTTGATTGTGGTCTGAGAGTGGGCTTTGTTGCCTTATAGTGAATGCATTGAAGGAGGAGGGGTCTATGTCTGTGACTGCATAGTCTACTACGCTGCTTCCTAGTGTTGAGGAGTATGTGTACCTCCCTAAGGAGTCCCCTCTGATTCTGCCATTTAGGAAGAACAGGATATTTGAGGTGCGACAAATATGTATTAATTCCCTCCCACTATTATTTATGACTCCATCTAGACTATTCCTCTGAGTTAAGATTGGTGTCATGTAAAGAGGACTCAGGCCAAACACATGGTTGTTGCCCTGCGGGTCTATATGGTCAGGTTCAGTTCCTGTCCTTGCGTTCAGGTCTCCGCACAGCAGCACATTTCCTTGCGACTGGAAATGGCTAATTTCTGTGAGGAGGAGGTTAAAAATATCCTTATTGTTGTGGGGGATTCTGCAGGGGGGTTATCAATTGCACAGAGATGGAGAGAGAAAGACGTGTGACTTCCCTTGTTTGACTACAGCAATGTGGTTGGCCCGGTTTCCTTTGTACCATACTAGAATTCCACCAGAGTTTCTACCCCGGTGGACAGTGCTCAGTTTTAATGAAGGTACTGAGACTTCATAATATCCAGATGGACAGTAGGTATCTATGTCTGCATTGCACCATGTTTCTGTTAGGATACGGATGTCAACATTTTCAAAAGATTTTAGGAATCAGCGTCTGTACTCTTCACACCTAAGGCTGAAGAATAGAGGCCCTGAATGTTCCAACAGCTTTTGTGAAATGAACTCATTAAATTAGCAAAAATAACCTTTTTTCTTGAGACAGGATATAAATGTAGCTCTGTAAATGGATAGATTAAATATAAATAAATAATAAAATAGGAATAAAAATACAACTCTCTCTGTCTCTCTCTCTGTTTCTGTCTCTCTCCCTCCTCTCCCCCTTCTATCCTTCCTCCCCACCTCCTCCCACTCCTCTCCCTCTCTGCTACTTGGCCTAAGGAGGAGTGTGTGAGGGGAGCAGCTGCTGAAATATTTATTGATCTGTTTTTCTCAGTTTTATTTATTTTCCTCCTGACCTGCCCTCCTTCCCCACTCAAACCCACACCACCTGAAGCGCAGAGATGTGTGCAGGTGAGGGGCTGAAACCAACAAACCATTACTCAGCATTCCTTTCACTACTAGAGTCACCACTGTAAACAAGACAGGACGGATGGGGATGGACCAATGGGGAAGAACCACTAGGGATGGACCAATGGGGAAGAACCACTAGGGATGGACCAATGGGGAAGAACCACTATAGGGATGGACCAATGGTGAAGGACCATTAGGGATGGACCAATGGGGAAGGACCACTAGGGATGGACCAATGGGGAAGGACCACTAGGGATGGACCAATGGGGAAGGACCACTAGAGGTTGACCAGTGAAATTGGACTGAGAGGCTTTGAATAGTGAGGACCAGTAGAGATGGATCAGTAAGGCTGGTCTCTAGAACAGACATGCTCTAGGTCTCTAGAACAGACATGCTCTAGGTCTCTAGTACAGACATACTCTAGGTCTCTAGTACAGACATACTCTAGGTCTCTAGTACAGACATACTCTAGGTCTCTAGTACAGACATACTCTAGGTCTCTAGTACAGACATACTCTACTCTAGAGCAGATATGCTCTAGGTCTCTAGTACAGACATGCTCTAGGTCTCTAGTACAGACATACTCTACTCTAGAACAGACATGCTCTAGGTCTGTAGTACAGACATACTCTAGGTCTCTAGTACAGACATACTCTACTCTAGAACAGACATGCTCTAGGTCTGTAGTACAGACATACTCTAGGTCTCTAGTACAGACATACTCTAGGTCTCTAGTACAGACATACTCTACTCTAGTACAGACATGCTCTGTCTCTAGTACAGACATGCTCTAGGTCTCTAGTACAGACATACTCTACTCTAGAACAGACATGCTCTAGGTCTCTAGTACAGACATACTCTACTCTAGTAAGTAAGTAAGTAAGACTTTATTTATACCACCATCCGGATGGTTGGTATTGTATCGAGGGTAAATTAATCAATAACTTCCATTTGAAACGGAGACTGATATTAACTCTAGAACAGACATGCTCTAAGTCTCTAGTACAGACATACTCTACTCTAGAACAGACATGCTCTAAGTCTCTAGTACAGACATACTCTACTCTAGAACAGACATGCTCTAGGTCTCTAGTACAGACATACTCTACTCTAGAACAGACATGCTCTAGGTCTCTAGTACAGACATAGTCTACTCTAGAACAGACATGCTCTAAGTCTCTAGTACAGACATACTCTACTCTAGTACAGACATGCTCTAAGTCTCTAGTACAGACATACTGTACTCTAGAACAGACATACTCAAGGTCTCTAGTACCGACATACTCTAGTACTCTAGTACAGACATACTCTAGTCCAGACATACTCTAGTACGGACACACTCCGGTGAGGCTCTGAACAGTAACTGATGAAGTACTGGTGAAGCAGTAGTCATGGTAACAATGCAGCAGTAACAGTAGCAATGTCTTTGTGTGACGGGTGGAGATGCTGATGTTGTCTGTAATTCCAGCCTGTCCCACTGGGGGCAGTGCATCACCCCAAGCCCTCTCTGCACCAGAGGGGGCAGTGCATCACCCCAAGCCCTCTCTGCACCAGAGGGGGCAGTGCATCACCCCCAGCCCTCTCTGCACCAGAGGGGGCAGTGCATCACCCCCAGCCCTCTCTGCACCAGAGGGGGGAAATCTCTCTTCCACCTGCTGCCACACGGATGAACCCCCCCCACCTCACACACACACACACTGAAGCACATACACACACACACACACAGACAGACACAAGCACACATATACACAACTCACACACACACACTGAAGCACATACACACACACTCCACACGCACTCCCCACACACACACTATCACACACACACACCCTCACACAAACACACAGTCCCATCAGCAGACATGGCCAGCATTAGTGCATAAGCCTTTTCCATTGATTTTGTGGGTGAGCTTCTTGTCTTCTACTAATAAGGAGAGAGAGGGGGGGGGAAGAGAGGGGAGGGGGGGAAGAGAGGGGGGGGGGGAGAGAGGGGGGCTACGGCTCCTGGAGTTCCCAGAGGAACAGCCGCCTGCACTAATCTGAATCCTGTTTCCAACGACACTAACTCCCTCACACAAGAGGACGAGAGCGAGAGAGGGAAGGGGGGGAGAGAGGGAGGAAGAAAGAATAATAGAGAAGGAGATAGAGGGAGGGAGACAGATGGAGAGAGAGATGGAGAGAGGGTGAGAGAGAAAGAGATGGAGAGATAAAAGGAGAAAGAGGGAGAGAGACAGATGAGAGAGAGAGGGAGAGAGTGTGAGAGAGAAAGACAGATGGAGAGAGAGGGAGAGAGAGATGGAGAGAAAGAGATGGAGAGAGAGAGAGAATGAGGGAGAGAGAGAGAAAGAGAGATATAGAGAGCGAGAGATAGGAGAGAGAGAGAGAGAGAGAGAGAGAGAGAGAGAGAGAGAGAGAGAGAGAGAGAGAGAGAGAGAGAGAGAGAGAAAGAGAGAGAGACAGAGAGAGAGGGGTGGGGAGAAAGCGCAGCTCTCTCTCTGAAGACAGCTTCATCTACAGCTTCTTCTAAAGCCACCACACCAAAAGGGAGGATTTACTCAGAGACAACCACATATTAGAAGCTCTCTAAATGTTCTCTATAGGTTCTCTATATTCCTTTATTGATAAGAGATCAATGACAGTTATTTATGTCCACAGAGATGTCTGAATAGTGCTGCGACTCCCAGGCTGTTGGCTCACACGGGCCGCATTGATCTCCAGCTCTCTCTCCCTCAGCTAGACCCATCCTCCAGCTCTCTCTCCCTCAGCTAGACCCATCCTCCTGCTCTCTCTCCCTCAGCTAGACCCATCCTCCAGCTCTCTCTCCCTCAGCTAGATCCATCCTCCAGCTCTCTCTCCCTCAGATATACCCATCCTCCAGCTCTCTCTTACTCAGCTACACCCATCCTCCAGCTCTCTCTCCCTCAGCTAGACCCATCCTCCAGCTCTCTCTCCCTCAGCTAGACCCATCCTCCAGCTCTCTCTCCCTCAGCTAGACCCATCCTCCAGCTCTCTCTCCCTCAGCTATACCCATCCTCCAGCTCTCTCTCCCTCAGCTAGACCCATCCTCCTGCTCTCTCTCCCTCAGCTAGACCCATCCTCCAGCTCTCTCTCCCTCAGCTAGACCCATCCTCCAGCTCTCTCTCCCTCAGCTAGACCCATCCTCCTGCTCTCTCTCCCTCAGCTAGACCCATCCTCCAGCTCTCTCTCCCTCAGCTAGACCCATCCTCCAGCTCTCTCTCCCTCAGCTAGACCCATCCTCCAGCTCTCTCTCCCTCAGCTATACCCATCCTCCAGCTCTCTCTCCCTCAACTAGACCCATCCTCCTGCTCTCTCTCCCTCAGCTAGACCCATCCTCCAGCTCTCTCTTACTCAGCTAGACCCATCCTCCAGCTCTCTCTCCCTCAGCTAGATCCATCCTCCAGCTCTCTCTCCCTCAGATATACCCATCCTCCAGCTCTCTCTTACTCAGCTACACCCATCCTCCAGCTCTCTCTCCCTCAGCTAGACCCATCCTCCAGCTCTCTCTCCCTCAGCTAGACCCATCCTCCAGCTCTCTCTCCCTCAGCTAGACCCATCCTCCAGCTCTCTCTCCCTCAGCTAGACCCATCCTCCAGCTCTCTCTCCCTCAGCTAGACCCATCCTCCTGCTAGCCTCAGCAGAGACACATTTCAGTGTGCTGTGTGTGTCTCTTCATATGAGTGTGTGTGTGTTTTCCTATGTGTGTGTTTCTGTGCATGTATTGTCATGTTTGTTTGTGCATGTGTGTATACCTGTGTGTGTGTGTATGTGTGTAGTATTTATATGTAGGTGTATTTGATCGACTACTTCATGCATCATACATCCACTCAGCTGCCACCTGAATGATCTCCATCGTCCTGGGATAAATAATACATAGAGCTGAGTGCCTCTGCCCACACAAGCCAGGGGGGTGGGGGTGGGAGGCCAGGGGGGCAGGGAGGCGGGTGTGGGGGAGGATATTGAATTGCAGTAATCAAAACCATTATAACCACCTATGTTCTGCTGAACACCATGCAAGTGTATTTCTTTTACATTCAACTCTGTACATAAACACTTTAATTATATTTGCAAACAAGCTGAGCTGTAGACATGATGATTCATGTGACTGCTGGGAGTGGAACTGTTACAGTGTGGCATGAGAATGGTGGTGTTTGTTAACCCTGCTTAAGGGGCTTGTGGTGATGTTACATTACATTACAACACAGACATCACCCTCAAGGGGCTTGTGGTGATGTAGAACACAGACATCACCCTCAAGGGGCTTGTGGTGATGTAGAACACAGACATCACCTCACATCAACAACTGACCTCACACCATCACACCACACCAACACACTATACCATCACCTCACACTATACCATCACACTACACCATCACCTCACACTATGCCATCACACTACACCATCACCTCACACTATACCATCACACTACACCATCACCTCACACTATACCATCACACTACACCATCACCTCACACTACACCGTCACACTACCCCATTACACTACACCATCACCTCACACTACACCATCACACTACACCATCACCTCACACTATACCATCACACTACACCATCACCTCACACTATACCATCACACTACACCATCACCTCACACTACACCATCACACTACCCCATCACCTCACACTACACCATCACACTACACCATCACACTACACCATCAAACTACACCATCACCTCACACTACACCATCACACTACACCATCACCTCACACTACACCATCACACTACACCATCACCTCACACCATCACCTCACACTATACCATCACACTACAACATCACCTCACACTACACCATCACACTAAACCATCACCTCACACTATACCATCACACTACACCATCACCTCACACTACACCATCACACTACACCATCACACTACACCATCACCTCACACTACACCATCACACTACACCATCACCTCACACTATACCATCACACTACACCATCACACTACACCATCACCTCACACTATACCATCACACTACACCATCACCTCACACTATACCATCACACTACACCATCACCTCACACTACACCGTCACACTACCCCATTACACTACACCATCACCTCACACTACACCATCACACTACACCATCACCTCACACTATACCATCACACTACACCATCACCTCACACTATACCATCACACTACCCCATCACCTCACACTACACCATCACACTACCCCATCACCTCACACTACACCATCACACTACACCATCACACTACACCATCACACTACACCATCACACTACACCATCACCTCACACTACACCATCACACTACACCATCACCTCACACCATCACCTCACACTATACCATCACACTACAACATCACCTCACACTACACCATCACACTAAACCATCACCTCACACTATACCATCACACTACACCATCACCTCACACTACACCATCACACTACACCATCACACTACACCATCACACTACACCATCACCTCACACTATACCATCACACTACACCATCACACTACACCATCACCTCACACTATACCATCACACTACACCATCACCTCACACTACACCGTCACACTACCCCATTACACTACACCATCACCTCACACTACACCATCACACTACACCATCACCTCACACTATACCATCACACTACACCATCACCTCACACTATACCATCACACTACACCATCACCTCACACTACACCATCACACTACCCCATCACCTCACACTACACCATCACACTACACCATCACACTACACCATCACACTACACCATCACCTCACACTACACCATCACACTACACCATCACCTCACACTACACCATCACACTACACCATCACCTCACACCATCACCTCACACTATACCATCACACTACAACATCACCTCACACTACACCATCACACTAAACCATCACCTCACACTATACCATCACACTACACCATCACCTCACACTACACCATCACACTACACCATCACACTACACCATCACCTCACACTACACCATCACACTACACCATCACCTCACACTATACCATCACACTACACCATCACACTACACCATCACCTCACACTATACCATCACACTACACCATCACCTCACACTACACCATCACACTACACCATCACACTACACCATCACCTCAAACTACACCATCACACTACACCATCACCTCACACTATACCATCACACTACACCATCACCTCACACTACACCATCACACTACACCATCACCTCACACTATACCATCACACTACACCATCACACTACACCATCACCTCACACTATACCATCACACTACATCATCACCTCACACCATCACATCACAGTCATCTACCTGTGTTTCAGCCCCCTGACTGTGTGATAAGCAGCAGTGTGTGTGTGTGAATGTCATCAGCATGTTCCCCTGCCTTTTTGGAAAACAGACCAACCTCAGACGTCAACACTGGAACCGCATGAAAAGCAAAAGACGAGATGAGTCCAATAAATGAGAAACCACGCAGGGAGAAAAGAGCAGCGCATGATGCCTGGTGCTGGGAGCAGCAGGGGGCCGGGGGGCTGGGGTGTGGGAGGGGGCCCAGGGGGGCCGGGGTGTGGGAGGTGCGCAGAGAAGATGGAGAGTGCCAGACATCTGTTGGTGTTGGCAGGAACAGGTGTCCCTCTGCTCTCTCCCAGCCAGCGCTGCTGATCCGGCAGAGCGGACACTGACCTGGGGGGGGTCACCCACAAACATGCACCTGCTTGCCCTGTATGATGCCTGGTGACACACTGTCACATTCTCACGACCCCCTTCACTTCCTGTTCTTCACTTCCTGTTCCTGCTCGTTACCGTGCTCATGATCGTGTGGCTGGAGCTGAAAGAGGATCTACATATCTGAGGTTTTACACACCTGAGAACCTACACCTGAGAACCTACACCTGAGAACCTACACCTGAGACCCTACACCTGAGAACCTACACCTGAGAACCTACACCTGAGAACCTACACCTGAGACCCTACACCTGAGAACCTACACCTGAGAACCAACACCTGAGAACCTACACCTGAGAACCTACAACTGAGAAAATACACACCACACCTGCAGAGCTCATATAGGTTCTATCAGTTACATGATAACATTACACCACTAATCAGATTGTGTAGGTGTTGCAGAATTTTGCAGGATTGCAGAAGAGCAATCCTCTTATGGCAGAACAATGTAATTTGGTGTGGGGGTGCCCAGTTATAATCTCAAGCATAATTGGGTCTTCATGGAGACAGTAAGGTAGCTTGGCAGCGGTGGGAGACACATCAGGATGCGGGGGGCTGGGGGGGGGGGGCAGGGTGGCGGTCTCATGGAGGGCTGGGGACAGAAGACAGGGGGGCAGGGGGGACAGGGGGGGTCTCATGGAGGGCTGGGGACAGGGGACAGGACAGGGGGACAGAGGAGGTCTCATGGAGGGCTGGGGACAGAGGGCAGGGGGACAGAGGGGGTCTCATGGAGGGCTGGGGACAGAGGGCAGGGGGACAGAGGAGGTCTCATGGAGGGCTGGGGACAGAGGGCAGGGGGACAGAGGAGGTCTCATGGAGGGCTGGGGACAGAGGGCAGGGGGACAGGGGGGGTCTCATGGAGGGCTGGGGACAGAGGGCAGGGGGACAGAGGGGGTCTCATGGAGGGCTGGGGACAGGGGACAGGACAGGGGGACAGAGGAGGTCTCATGGAGGGCTGGGGACAGAGGGCAGGGGGACAGAGGGGGTCTCATGGAGGGCTGGGGACAGAGGGCAGGGGGACAGAGGGGGTCTCATGGAGGGCTGGGGACAGAGGGCAGGGGGACAGAGGGGGTCTCATAAAGGGCTGGGGACAGAGGACAGGGGGGTCTCATGGAGGGCTGGGGACAGAGGACAGGGGGACATGAGCAGTTAGATGTTAGTAGTTTCCTCAGGCATGTTATTGTAATTAAGGGGAGGGTCTTTATTTACTATTGATTTCCCACGTGGAAACGTGAGACTGGCTGGGCTGGTGTGGTGGAGTGGCACTGCTTTCCACAATCTAAGGGCTGTTAAATAGCAATGCAAGCTTTAAACCAAGTCTTAAATGGATATGAGGTCAGATACTGACTGCGAGAGAAAGATGGGATAGAATAAAACATGTCTTGGCTTACAAGGACACTCACTAGCATATGACAGGGCACGTGCTGTCTGTTTAGCAGTCTCCTTTGCAGTGCGCTCGCGGGATCCAGTCTAGCCCGCACAACCCTTCGCTGTGAGGCGCGCGCATCCTTAGTGCGATAAAAAAAAAATATATCTCCCAAAGAAATGGCCTGTGAATCATCCCAATGCGCGTTATTGTCAGAAACCGTTTGAATCATTAGATTTCAGAGGAGAAAACAAGAGCGAACTCATGTCTGAGGCATACACTGGGCTAGGATCTCTACTGGGCTAGGATTTCCACTGTTTGTGTTTTGTGGTTAAGATACACACTAGAATTTACACTGTTTATGTGTTTTGTGGTTAAGATACACACTAGAATTTACACTGTTTATGTGTTTTGTGGTCAAGATACAAAGGGGCACTTGCAACCCTTCTTCAACTCGGCGCGGGAAAGTGAAGGTTACACAGCACCGCGCGTGCTCTGCCGCTCCTAGACAGCTCCTGCCTCTCCCGCGGAACACGCTACGGAGAACACTTCACCACTCTGCAGCCTGTTATGAAAGTCTACAACATCATGAGCTACGGGTGCCACACCGTTCACGTCGGGATGCGCCCGCCTCCCACGGAGCCGCGGGATGTTCCAAGACGAAGCAAACCTACTCCCCGTTAAAAAAACCTGTTTACATGCAACGTTCGTGGACTGAGTGCAAGCACGCGGCGCTGCGCATACAGGACCATGCTTCACGCATTCGCCCGTCACCACGTCCTCCCTCATTCTCTCTCTTTCTTTCTCTTTCTTTCTCTCTCATTCTCTCCCTCTCTCTCTCTCTCTCTCTCTCTCTCTCTCTCTCTCCCTGTCTCTTCCTCCCTCCGTCCCTTTCTTTCTCTCTCTCTCTCTCTCTCTCTCTCTCTCTCTCTCTCTCTCTCTCTCTCTCTCTCTCTCTCTCTCTGTCTCTCTCTCTCTCCTCACCACCACAAGCAAATGAGAATCTAGTGCACTGGAGCGCGCTGGAGCATACACATGATTCATATCCAGGTAGACCCCCATCACGAATCAGACACATTAGTATTCACCTCCCGCACCGTTACAGGGAGAAGAAACGGCTGATGCGGTCTGCATTGTGACTCGGTAACGGAAACGGTCTCAAATCATAGTACCCCAGCAGAACTTACCGTTAGAGATTAGAGCAAGGAGAAAAACGGCCAAGACGGGGCAGCCCATGTTGGAGTTCTGATTGGGGATCATTGTTGTTTTTGTTCTGTAGTGTCGTCGTAGTCCGCTTGTGTGGTCTTTGAAGAGTAAAGACGACCCCAATCTTTGGTTTTCCAAAGGAGAGACTTCTTTCACGTGTGACTGCACGAAACAAGACGCACGGTTTCCTCTGATGACCCCGCTAAGGTTACCGACGAAAGGGCTGTTGATGTTTTCGTAAAGAGACACCCAGTCATCCACAACTGTATTTGCAAAAGAAAATGCTAAAATATTCCATGCACAGTATTTCTTTTAGTTTTTGTTTTTTCGGGGGAGAAAATTAGTTAAACAGCACTCGAGTGCAGATTCTCAACACTCTGCGTCTGCAGACTGATGAATCAGACAAAAACGCTCTTACCAGAAAGATTTTGAGAGTATTTCAGTACAGTTCGTCCTTAATTAGGTTACTCTTGTCTTCCTCTGTCGGTATGCAGCGCGTCCTGTCGCTCCGCACTCAGTACAACGCAGGCAAAAACACAGAATACTGAAGCGGGCACAAAAAAATAAAAAACATGACTGACAGTTCAAGGAGAACTTCTTTCTTCCAATCAGCAGCACCAAGGAAGGGGGCGGGATGCAGTGATGTTGTACCCGGAGTGGGCGGCCAAGGAGGCACTCTGGCCAATCAGAGACGCAGGGTGGGCGGGGAAAGCGCGAGGCGAAGAACGGCGGTGATATGGCTTTGTGATTTATCACTAGCTTAGTGTTGCTGCAGTACTGGGAGAAACGGTCTGGAGGGGACAGAGATAGTAACTGCACAGCAGAGTCCAGAGGAATGGAGACGCAGCTGGATGGAGAGAGGAGGAGGATGGAGGAGGAGTGAACAGGATGGAGGGAGGAGGATGGAGGGAGAGGGATGGAGAAAAGAGGGTCCAGCGGGATGGAGGGAGAGAAAGGGGGAGGATAGAGTGAGATGTATGGGGAGAGGAGGAAGATGGGTAGAGGAGTTTGGAGAGAAGGGGGGATGGAGAGTGGAGGGTCCAGCAGGATGGAGGGAAAGAGAGGGGGAGGATGGAGAGTGAGTCATGGAGAGAGGAGGATGGAGAGAGGCTGAAGAGAGGGTTGGAGAGAGGAGGATGGAAAGAGGGCAGGGAGGGAAGGATGGAGAGAGTAGGATGGAGAAAGGGCAGGGAGGGAAGGATGGAGAGAGGGTAGGGAGGGAAGGATGGAGAGAGGAGGATGGAGAGAGGGCAGGGAGGGAAGGATGGAGAGAGGAGGATGGAGAGAGGGCAGGGAGGGAAGGATGGAGAGAGGATGGAGGGAGGGCAGGGAGGGAAGGATGGAGAAAGGATGGAGAGAGGGCAGGGAGGGAAGGATGGAGAGAGGATGGAGAGAGGAGGATGGAGAGAGGGCAGGGAGGGACCCCAGCATGGTCTGCAGGAGGCTGAGGTGGTGAGGAGGTGGGAGGGGTCGAACCTGCAACCTTTTGAGCTTCAGTATGTGAGTGCATGTTTGCATTTCTGGAACCCCTCTTTGTAAGTCCTACCTTCTCACGCACCTATTGGTCAATTATAAGAAGCTTGCAGCAACTATTTGCCAAATTCCTGCCTGTCGATCTCACCGCAAACATTGTGATTGGCATCAAACCGTTGCGTAGGGCTAGCTAGCTAGCCTGGTGCCTGAGTACTCAGAGCCAGCCAGCTGTTTAGTATGCTAATGTATGGAGATGTGCACATCACTACTCCCCCCTCTCTTGAGCCCCCACATTAATTGGCATGGCAAAGCCGGATGACTTCTACTTGTAATCACTGTCCCTCGGACAACTCCGTTGAGAGGAGGGAGGAATGGAGGGAGGGATGGAGAGAGAGGAATGGAAGAAAAGAGAGAGATAGAGACTTGAGTCCCATTGGGATTACTCTAAGAAATATGGTATTCCAGGAGGACAGGGGAGGAATATGAGAGAGGGAGAGAGAGAGGGAGGGAGAGAGAAAGAGGGAGAGAAAGAGAGAGGACGAAACAGAGGCAGAGTAAGGAAGAAGAGAGAGAAAGAAAGAAAGAGGCAGAGTAATGGAGAGGAGAGAGGGAGGGTGAGAGGAAGAGAAGAGAGAACTTAAGAGGCTGCGATCTTGTCATTCCCGGAAGAAAGACCACAGATAGAAAATGAGAAAGTGGATGGAGGGATCATGTGGAGGATTATGAACCGAGATTGATAGCTGCAAGAAAGGAGAGGGAGAGTGGTAGAGGGAGGAGGAGAGAGAGAGTGGGAACGAGGGAGAGAGGGAGAGGGAAGGAGGGAAGGAAGGAGAAAAAGGGAGAGGAAGAGAGATAAAAGAAAGGAGAGGAAGAGAGAGAAGGAGGAAGATATATTTCGTGACCTACAGTAATGCCTATTGTCACCTTCCTAGTTTCTGCCTCTGGGGTTTGTTATAGAGGTGTGAGCTGGATGGTCATTTCCCAAGTGAAGTGTACAAATAGTGTACGGAAGGTACAGCAAAGCAAAAAATCAGGGATCAAAAGTGCAGAGTTCTAACAGTGTTTCAGTGGTCAGAGTCAAGGGGTGGGCTGTATTTACCAGACACAGTGTAGAGTAACATCTCAGCTACCAGGCACAGTGTACAGTAACATGTCAGCTACCAGACACAGTGTAGAGTAACATGTCAGCTACCAGACACAGTGTAGAGTAACATGTCAGCTACCAGACACAGTGTAGAGTAACATGTCAGCTACCAGACACAGTGTAGAGTAACATGTCAGCTACCAGACACAGTGTAGAGTAACATGTCAGCTACCAGACACAGTGTAGAGTAACATGTCAGCTACCAGACACAGTGTAGAGTAACATGTCAGCTACCAGACACAGTGTAGAGTAACATGTCAGCTACCAGACACAGTGTAGAGTAACATGTCAGCTACCAGACACAGTGTAGAGTAACATGTCAGCTACCAGACACAGTGTAGAGTAACATGTCAGCTACCAGACACAGTGTAAAGTAACATGTCAGCTACCAGACACAGTGTAGAGTAACATGTCAGCTACCAGACACAGTGTAGAGTAACATGTCAGCTACCAGACACAGTGTAGAGTAACATGTCAGCTACCAGACACAGTGTAGAGTAACATGTCAGCTACCAGACACAGTGTAGAGTAACATGTCAGCTACCAGACACAGTGTAAAGTAACATGTCAGCTACCAGACACAGTGTAGAGTAACATGTCAGCTACCAGACACAGTGTAAAGTTACATGTCAGCTACCAGACAGTGTAGAGTAACATGTCAGCTACCAGACACAGTGTAGAGTAACATGTCAGCTACCAGACACAGTGTAGAGTAACATGTCAGCTACCAGACACAGTGTAGAGTAACATGTCAGCTACCAGACACAGTGTAAAGTAACATGTCAGCTACCAGACACAGTGTAGAGTAACATGTCAGCTACCAGACACAGTGTAGAGTAACATGTCAGCTACCAGACACAGTGTAGAGTAACATCTCAGCTACCAGACACAGTGTAGAGTAACATGTCAGCTACCAGACACAGTGTAGAGTAACATGTCAGCTACCAGACACAGTGTAGAGTAACATGTCAGCTACCAGACACAGTGTAGAGTAACATCTCAGCTACCAGACACAGTGTAGAGTAACATGTCAGCTACCAGACACAGTGTAAAGTAACATGTCAGCTACCAGACACAGTGTAAAGTAACATGTCAGCTACCAGACACAGTGTAAAGTAACATCTCAGCTACCAGACACAGTGTAAAGTAACATGTCAGCTACCAGACACAGTGTACAGTAACATCTCAGCTACCAGACACAGTGTAAAGTAACATGTCAGCTACCAGACACAGTGTAAAGTAACATGTCAGCTACCAGACACAGTGTACAGTAACATGTCAGCTACCAGACACAGTGTACAGTAACATGTCAGCTACCAGACACAGTGTAAAGTAACATGTCAGCTACCAGACACAGTGTACAGTAACATGTCAGCTACCAGACACAGTGTAAAGTAACATGTCAGCTACCAGACACAGTGTAAAGTAACATGTCAGCTACCAGACACAGTGTAAAGTAACATGTCAGCTACCAGACACAGTGTAAAGTAACATGTCAGCTACCAGACACAGTGTAAAGTAACATCTCAGCTACCAGACACAGTGTAAAGTAACATCTCAGCTACCAGACACAGTGTAAAGTAACATCTCAGCTACCAGACACAGTGTAAAGTAACATGTCAGCTACCAGACACAGTGTACAGTAACATGTCAGCTACCAGACACAGTGTAAAGTAACATCTCAGCTACCAGACACAGTGTAAAGTAACCACATCTCAGTTACCAGACACAGTGTAAAGTAACCACATCTCAGCTACCAGACAGTGTAAAGTAACCACATCTCAGCTACCAGACACAGTGTAAAGTAACCACATCTCAGCTACCAGACAGTGTAAAGTAACCACATCTCAGCTACCAGACACAGTGTAAAGTAACCACATCTCAGCTACCAGACACAGTGTAAAGTAACCACATTTCAGCTACCAGACACAGTGTAAAGTAACATGTCAGCTACCAGACACAGTGTAAAGTAACCACATCTCAGCTACCAGACACAGTGTAAAGTAACATCTCAGCTACCAGACACAGTGTAAAGTAACCACATCTCAGCTACCAGACACAGTGTAAAGTAACCACATCTCAGCTACCAGACAGTGTAAAGTAACCACATCTCAGCTACCAGACAGTGTAAAGTAACATCTCTACTACCAGACACAGTGTAAAGTAACCACATCTCAGCTACCAGACACAGTGTAAAGTAACCACATCTCAGCTACCAGACACAGTGTAAAGTAACCACATCTCAGCTACCAGACAGTGTAAAGTAACCACATCTCAGCTACCAGACAGTGTAAAGTAACATCTCTACTACCAGACACAGTGTAAAGTAACCACATCTCAGCTACCAGACACAGTGTAAAGTAACCACATCTCAGCTACCAGACACAGTGTAAAGTAACCACATCTCAGCTACCAGACAGTGTAAAGTAACCACATCTCAGCTACCAGACAGTGTAAAGTAACATCTCAGCTACCAGACACAGTGTAAAGTAACCACATCTCAGCTACCAGACACAGTGTAAAGTAACCACATCTCAGCTACCAGACACAGTGTAAAGTAACCACATCTCAGCTACCAGACAGTGTAAAGTAACCACATCTCAGCTACCAGACAGTGTAAAGTAACCACATCTCAGCTACCAGACACAGTGTAAAGTAACCACATCTCAGCTACCAGACACAGTGTAAAGTAACCACATCTCAGCTACCAGACACAGTGTAAAGTAACCACATCTCAGCTACCAGACACAGTGTAAAGTAACCACATCTCAGCTACCAGACAGTGTAAAGTAACCACATCTCAGCTACCAGACACAGTGTAAAGTAACCACATCTCAGCTACCAGACACAGTGTAAAGTAACCACATCTCAGCTACCAGACACAGTGTAAAGTAACATCTCAGCTACCAGACACAGTGTAAAGTAACCACATCTCAGCTACCAGACACAGTGTAAAGTAACCACATCTCAGCTACCAGACACAGTGTAAAGTAACCACATCTCAGCTACCAGACACAGTGTAAAGTAACCACATCTCAGCTACCAGACACAGTGTAAAGTAACCACATCTCAGCTACCAGACACAGTGTAAAGTAACCACATCTCAGCTACCAGACACAGTGTAAAGTAACCACATCTCAGCTACCAGACACAGTGTAAAGTAACCACATCTCAGCTACCAGACACAGTGTAAAGTAACATCTCAGTACTACAAACTACAGGTACTACAAAGTACATTGCAACAATAACATCTCAACTTTCATATCACAGACAGTGCAACAATGACATGTGAACTACAGTACTGTAGACCTGTGGTTGAGATGAACTACAGGACTGTGGACCTGTGGTTGAGATGAACTACAGTACTGTGGGCCTGTGGTTGAGATGAACTACAGTACTGTGGGCCTGTGGTTGAGATGAACTACAGTACTGTGGGCCTGTGGTTGAGATGAACTACAGTACTGTAGACCTGTGGTTGAGATGAACTACAGTACTGTAGACCTGTGGTTGAGATGAACTACAGTACTGTAGACCTGTGGTTGAGATGAACTACAGCACTGTGGACCTGTGGTTGAGATGAACTACAGTACTGTAGACCTGTGGTTGAGATGAACTACAGCACTGTAGACCTGTGGTTGAGATGAACTAGAGTACTCTAGACCTGTGGTTGAGATGAACTACAGTACTGTAGACCTGTGGTTGAGATGAACTACAGTACTGTGGGCCTGTGGTTGAGATGAACTACAGTACTGTGGGCCTGTGGTTGAGATGAACTAGAGTACTGTGGACCTGTGGTTGAGATGAACTACAGTACTGTAGACCTGTGGTTGAGATGAACTACAGTACTGTAGACCTGTGGTTGAGATGAACTACAGCACTGTAGACCTGTGGTTGAGATGAACTAGAGTACTCTAGACCTGTGGTTGAGATGAACTACAGTACTGTAGACCTGTGGTTGAGATGAACTACAGCACTGTAGACCTGTGGTTGAGATGAACTAGAGTACTCTAGACCTGTGGTTGAGATGAACTACAGTACTGTAGACCTGTGGTTGAGATGAACTACAGTACTGTGGGCCTGTGGTTGAGATGAACTACAGTACTGTGGGCCTGTGGTTGAGATGAAGTACAGTACTGTAGACCTGTGGTTGAGATGAACTACAGTACTGTAGACCTGTGGTTGAAATTAACTACAATACTGTAGTCCTGTGGTTGAGATGAACTACAGTACTGTGGGCCTGTGGTTGAGATGAACAACAGTACTGTAGACCTGTGGTTGAGATGAACTACAGTACTGTAGACCTGTGGTTGAGATGAACTACAGCACTGTAGACCTGTGGTTGAGATGAACTAGAGTACTCTAGACCTGTGGTTGAGATGAACTACAGTACTGTAGACCTGTGGTTGAGATGAACTACAGTACTGTGGGCCTGTGGTTGAGATGAACTACAGTACTGTGGGCCTGTGGTTGAGATGAACTACAGTACTGTGGGCCTGTGGTTGAGATGAACTACAGTACTGTAGACCTGTGGTTGAGATGAACTACAGTACAGTGGGCCTGTGGTTGAGATTGTGGTGGCAAGCTTTTTAGCCGAACAGGTGCGAAAGGACGAACGCAGGGAGTCTGTCCAAGTTTTCAGATGCAATGGCAAGTTTATTGATCAAGTCAGAAAGGCAACATACGTTAGGTCTCTCCGAACACAAGATAGAGAGCCTACTTAACAATTGAATACAGACAGTATTTATAGTGCACAGAACGCCCCTGATCTACATGGCAGTTTAGCCTGCCATGGTGTGATTATCTTCTAAACCCCTAAAATGTCAGTTTGCCCTGCCCTCTGTTCTTCGTACAAGGTCTGAGCTCTCGTTATCTCTTGTGAGCGTTTGGTAAATATGTGATGTTCTCTCAGTTTTCTACTGAGAGGCAAAAATGTCAACCCTATATCGTGGTGTTTCAACCCTATATCGTGGTGTTTTCCGCTCAGCTTTAACCTGAGGTGTCTTATATCCAGTTTTCGGCCTACCACAAGATGAAGTACAGTACTGTAGACCTGTGGTTGAGATGAACTAGAGTACTCTAGACCTGTGGTTGAGATGAACTACAGGACTGTGGACCTGTGGTTGAGATGAACTACAGTACTGTGGGCCTGTGGTTGAGATGAACTACAGTACTGTGGGCCTGTGGTTGAGATGAACTACAGTACTGTATGCCTGTGGTTGAGATGAACTACAGTACTGTGGGCCTGTGGTTGAGATGAACTACAGTACTGTGGGCCTGTGGTTGAGATGAACTACAGCACTGTAGACCTGTGGTTGAGATGAACTACAGTACTGTAGACCTGTGGTTGAGATGAAGTACAGTACTGTAGTCCTGTGGTTGAGATGAACTACAGTACTGATGACCTGTGGTTGAGATGAACTACAGTACTGTGGACCTGTGGTTGAGATGAACTACAGTACTGTATGCCTGTGGTTGAGATGAACTACAGTACTGTGGGCCTGTGGTTGAGATGAACTACAGTACTGTGGGCCTGTGGTTGAGATGAACTACAGCACTGTAGACCTGTGGTTGAGATGAACTACAGTACTGTAGACCTGTGGTTGAGATGAAGTACAGTACTGTAGTCCTGTGGTTGAGATGAACTACAGTACTGATGACAGCACCACACAGCAGACTGGGACACCTACATGTTTAATGATTGGTAGCTGTGGATGAGTTAGTGTGTTTAATGGCGTGTTTCCCCACCTAAAGGCACCTGAAGGCACCTGAAGGCACCCGAAGGCGACCTGAAGGCACCTGAAGGCACCCGACGGCGACCTGAAGGCACCTGAAGGCGACCTGAAGGCACCCGAAGGCACCCGACGGCGACCTGAAGGCGACCTGAAGGCACCTGAAGGCGACCTGACGGCGACCTGAAGGCACCTGAAGGCACCTGAAGGCACCTGAAGGCACCTGACGGCGACCTGAAGGCACCTGACGGCGACCTGAAGGCGACCTGAAGGCACCCGAAGGCACCCGACGGTGACCTGAAGGCACCTGAAGGCACCTGAAGGCACCTGACGGCGACCTGAAGGCGACCTGAAGGCACCTGAAGGCGACCTGAAGGCGACCTGAAGGCACCTGAAGGCGACCTGAAGGCACCTGAAGGCACCTGAAGGCACCTGAAGGCGACCTGAAGGCGACCTGAAGGCGACCTGAAGGCGACCTGAAGGCACCTGAAGGCGACCTGAAGGCGACCTGAAGGCACCTGAAGGCGACCTGAAGGCACCTGAAGGCGACCTGAAGGCACCCGAAGGCACCCGACGGCGACCGAAGGCGACCCGAAGGCACCCGACGGCGACCCGAAGGCGACCCGAAGGCGACCCGAAGGCACTGAAGGCACCTGAAGGCACCTGAAGGCACCTGACGGCGACCTGAAGGCGACCTGAAGGCACCTGAAGGCGACCTGAAGGCACCTGAAGGCACCTGAAGGCACCTGACGGCGACCTGAAGGCGACCTGAAGGCACCCGAAGGCACCCGAAGGCACCCGAAGGCACCTGAAGGCAACATGAATGGTAAATGGTGACTGTATGAGATGTGTCTGGAACACAGTCACCTTTTAAGGGGCGAGAAAAGAGAGAGAGCTTGAGTGTGTGGCCATCAAAGCTGTGAGCAGAGCTGTAATAGATGTTAGAATTTACTCATGTCTCCCTCTCTCTCTCTCTCTCTCTCTCTCTCTCTCTCTCTCTCTCCTCCCTCCTCTCTGTCTGTTTCTGTTCTCTCTCTCTCTTCCCCTGTCCTCTTCTCCCCATTTCTCTCTTCATTTACTCATCTCCTCTCCTCCTCCTCCCTCTCTCTCTGTCCTCATATCCTCCTGTCTACCAGGTTACGGTACAACACAGTGGATTGGATCGTCTTCTTGAAAGCAGGATCTTTGGAGCGGCTTTAGTTGTCCCTCGGGGGAAGATGTCCTGCATGAATAACAGGATTGGGAGACAGATATATCTCAGATCACACAATGGCAAGTGCTTCACTGTTAAGTATTGAGCTGGCTAGCTTATGAGCGGCTCACTCATCACCCAGCCCTCCTCTGTTCCCTGGCTGTCGTGCGGCTCAGCTCCATTTCTCTGTCTAATTCTCTTATTACTTCCAAACCCTCTCTCTGTCTCTGTCTGTCTTTCACTCTCTCTACCCCCCTTACTCTCCTCCTCCATCCTCCCCACCTCTCCTCCTCTCCCACACCTCTCCTCCTCTCCCACACCTCTCCTCCCCTCCTCCCCTCCTCTCCTATACCTCGCGTCTCCTCTCTTACACAACTCTCCTCTCTCCTCCTCGCACCTCCTCCTTTCCTCTCCTCTCTTCTCTTTTCTCCTCTCCTCCTTTCCTCTCCTCTTCTCCTCCCTCCTCCCCTCCTCTCCTCCTCTCCTCCCCTCCTCCCCTCCCCTCCTCTCCTATACCTCGCCTCTCCTCCTCTCTTACACAACACTCCTCTCTCCTCCTCTCCTCCTTTCCTCTCATCTCTTCTCTTTTCTCCTTTTCTCCTTTCCTCCTTTTCTCCTTTCCTCCTCTCCTCCTTTCCTTTCCTCTCCTCCTCCCCTCCCCTCCTCTCCTCTTCTCCTCCTCTCCTCCTCCCGTCCTCTTCTCTCCTCTCCTCCTCTCCTCTCTCCTCTCCTCCTCTACTCTCCTCCTCTCCTCCCCTCCTCTCCTCCTCTCCATCTATCCTCCTCTCCTCTCCTCCTGGCCTCTCCTTCTGGCCTCTCCTCCTTTCCTCCTCTCCTCCTGGCCTCTCCTCCTTTCCTCCTTTCCTCCTCTCCTCTCTCAGCACTCGTGTCTTGAAATGTGTTTAGAGTTGAAACCACGTTATTGATTCAGTCTGCGTCTGTTCTGCATCTCCGAGGCTGTGGGTTTAAAGATGGCTTCTCCGTTCCCCAGCAACAGCTGGGACGCAGGCTTTGCCCTGAAGTTGTGCAGTGTTAGGTTGCTGATTGGTGGAAAAATGAAAGAGAATTGATAAGAGTTTTATTAGTCGCCAACAACTCGCAACAACCTGGGAGTTTATCCAGCTCAGACAGTTACACTGTAGCTTTACTTAACATACAATATGCAGTCCCTTTAGTAAACTTACAGTATAGTTACTTTCTTGAACCTACAGTACACAGTATCTCTATTTATCCAACAGTATACCGTAACTTTATTCATCCTACAATATAGAGTCACTTTATTCATCCTTCAATATAGAGTCACTTTATTTATCCTACAATATAGAGTCACTTTATTCATCCTACAGAATGCAGCAGTTTTCTTGACCCTATTCAGCAGCTTTCTTGAAGTCAGGTGTTTGTATGCAAATCCCCTGAGAACAAACAGCAGTCAGCTGTTTGTGCAGAATAAAGAGCAGTCTGAGAGGGGGAGAGCTCCTGCCTGGAGTAACGTCTGAGAGGGGGAGAGCTTCCCCTGTCTGGAGTAACGTCTGATAGGGGGAGAGCTCCTGCCTGGAGTAACGTCTGAGAGGGGGAGAGCTCCCCCTGACTGGAGTAACGTCTGAGAGGGGCAGAGCTTCCCCTGTCTGGAGTAACGTCTGATAGGGGGAGAGCTCCTGCCTGGAGTAACGTCTGAGAGGGGGAGAGCTGCCCCTGCCTGGAGTAACGTCTGAGAGGGGGAGAGCTCCTGCCTGGAGTAACGTCTGAGAGGGGGAGAGCTCCCCCTGACTGGAGTAACGTCTGAGAGGGGGAGAGCTGCCCCTGTCTGGAGTAACGTCTGAGAGGGGGAGAGCTCCTGACTGGAGTAACGTCTGAGAGGGGGAGAGCTCCTGCCTGGAGTAACGTCTGAGAGGGGGAGAGCTCCCACTGCCCGGAGTAACGTCTGAGAGGGGGAGAGCTCCTGCCTGGAGTAACGTCTGAGAGGGGGAGAGCTCCTGCCTGGAGTAACGTCTGAGAGGGGGAGAGCTCCTGCCTGGAGTAACGTCTGAGAGGGGGAGAGCTCCCCCTGCCTGGAGTAACGTCTGAGAGGGGCAGAGCTCCTGCCTGGAGTAACGTCTGAGAGGGGGAGAGCTCCCACTGCCTGGAGTAACGTCTGAGAGGGGCAGAGCTCCTGACTGGAGTAACGTCTGAGAGGGGGAGAGCTCCCACTGCCTGGAGTAACGTCTGAGAGGGGGAGAGCTCCTGCCTGGAGTAACGTCTGAGAGGGGGAGAGCTCCTGCCTGGAGTAACGTCTGAGAGGGGGAGAGCTCCCCCTGCCTGGAGTAACGTCTGAGAGGGGGAGAGCTCCTGACTGGAGTAACGTCTGAGAGGGGGAGAGCTCCTGACTGAAGTAACGTCTGAGAGGGGGAGAGCTCCTGACTGGAGTAACGTCTGAGAGGGGGAGAGCTCCCCCTGTCTGGAGTAACGTCTGATAGGGGGAGAGCTCCCCCTGTCTGGAGTAACGTCTGAGAGGGGGAGAGCTCCCCCTGTCTGGAGTAACGTCTGAGAGGGGGAGAGCTGCCCCTGTCTGAAGTAACGTCTGAGAGGGGGAGAGCTCCCCCTGTCTGGAGTAACGTCTGATAGGGGGAGAGCTGCCCCTGTCTGGAGTAACGTCTGAGAGGGGGAGAGCTCCCCCTGTCTGAAGTAACGTCTGAGAGGGGGAGAGCTCCCCCTGTCTGGAGTAACGTCTGAGAGGGGGAGAGCTCCCCCTGTCTGAAGTAACGTCTGAGAGGGGGAGAGCTGCCCCTGTCTGAAGTAACATCTGAGAGGGGGAGAGCTCCCCCTGTCTGGAGTAACGTCTGATAGGGGGAGAGCTCCCCCTGTCTGAAGTAACGTCTGAGAGGGGGAGAGCTCCCCCTGTCTGGAGTAACGTCTGAGAGGGGGAGAGCTCCCCCTGTCTGAAGTAACGTCTGAGAGGGGGAGAGCTGCCCCTGTCTGAAGTAACGTCTGAGAGGGGGAGAGCTCCCCCTGTCTGGAGTAACGTCTGATAGGGGGAGAGCTCCCCCTGTCTGAAGTAACGTCTGAGAGGGGGAGAGCTCCCCCTGTCTGGAGTAACGTCTGAGAGGGGGAGAGCTCCCCCTGTCTGGAGTAATGTCTGCCATGGCTGAAATCTGTGACAAGCTCTGATGCATGAACACCAAGGTGCCATCCATCCTCACCACACTCTTAAAAGAAAGAGAAAGAGAGAGAGGGGTCAGATGGGAATCGGGCTATTAATCAGAACGTTGCCGGTTCGATTCCCGGCTGTGCAAAATGATGTTGTGTGTCCTTGGGCAAGGCACTTCACTCTACTTACCTCGGGGGAATGTCCCTGTACTTACTGTAAGTCGCTCTGGATAAGAGCGTCTGTTAAATGACAAAATGTAATGTAAATGTAATGAGAGAGAGGGAGAGAGAGAGACAGGGAGAGAAAGAGACCAGGGAGGTGAAAGTGAATGAGAAGATAGAAGCTGTGTTAAAGTACTCCTGCTCCATCAGAGGTAATCACACATGGTTGAGCTACATCTCTAAGCGTCTCCAGGCTAACAGCCTCGTCACATTCACAATCCCAGACGTTTACTTCACAGCCCAGGAACCGGGCTGAGTGCTCATGTTCATGTGCTCAGGCACACTGATCTGGCCACCAAGCAAATCAAACGGATTTCCACCTGTCATTAATGCAGCACTTTTTGTGACCGGCCAATCACAACCTTTTATCTGATATGAGGCGGGTTTAATATGATAACTGTGTTTGTAAACAACCAAGATGGCGTTACTCTGATTGGTTGCATCTATCCAACTCTATCCAGTTGCATCCAGAGGCATTTTAGTCTGCGCCTGTTGATAACGCCCCTTGGAAATCTAAATTAAACTGAGAGACACACTTGTGAATTGGTCTGGCAATGCCAGGCTGTTTACTTCCTGGATTTGAAAATAGATTTTTCTTTTTCTTCCCAGGCTTGGAGTTGTTAAGTGGTGTGGAATGTATGATTAACCGTTTGATTGTTTTGGCCTTGCGCTGAGGCTCATTTATCCCCGCCTGCTAACCGTTAAGCTCCGGCAGGAAGTAACAGGTTTAAATAGCACGACCAGGATGACCCCTTTTCACGCCCTGATTGGTCCAGAGTGAAATCATTAATCCCTGATCGGCCCAGAGTGAAATCATTAATCCCTGATTGCTGTGCGATCTTAGCCATTAACACACTGGCTCCATTTATGTATCGATCCCTTCATCCCTCCTCCAGCATCCCCCCCTCTCCCTCTCTCTCTCTCTCTCTCTCTGTCTCTCTCCCTATCTCACCCTCCCTATATCCCTCTCTTTCTCCCTCTCTCACACTGCATACACACCACACACACCAAACACACCACTCACACAACACACACCACTGCCACCTCACACACACACACACTACATGTACACACACTACATACACACACACACACACACACACACACACTACACACCTCACACTACACACACACCAAACACACACTACACACACACTACACACCTCACAATACACACACTACACACTCCCCACCAGTGCTGGTGAGAGGCCTCTGCAGGTTGGTCTGAAGGTCCAGCATCTGAAGGAGACATAATGTCAGCGTCGCCATGGCGCCAGGGCTGGTGGCAGGAAAAGCTAGTTCTGTCGTCAGGGGCAACTACATGTATTTAATAACATTGACTTGAGAAGCGCGTGTGGCGCAGACACACGGAGCTGGCCCTCCTCCCAGCAGATAACCAGCTTGTCATGTCAGATGCTCGTGTCTCTCTGATTACGGAGCCTGCTCTCGGCTCCTCAGTGTGTCACACAAACATGGAGAGATGTTGTTATCGGTGAGTTATTAAGACACATTACTGTAATGTACTATCTCTGTCTTGCTGTCAGACATACATAGAGTACGCACATATTCACACACACACACACACACACACACACACACACACACACACACACACACACACAAACACAGAGGTAGCAGGGGTTAACTATGTCCCAGTTAGAAGATGTTGAAACCTGATTGAGACATGATGCAATTACATGCATTTTCCGTATTAAACCAAGAATTGGTCTGTTAATTTAACAAAGAGAAACAACGCTCTGAAATGACAGAGCATCTTAGAGGAGTCAGATGTGATTTCTGTCCTCTGTTATTTATATATTTCTCTGGCATTTTCAAATGACCACTGGGATTGTCTGTCTGATTGTCTCTGAAATGTGCAGCGCTTTGATCTGCTGCTACTTTCAGCCTCTCAGCCTCTCATCCTCTCAGCCTCTCATCCTCTCAGCCCCTCATCCTCTCAGCCTCTCAGCCTCCCATCCTCTCAGCCTCTCATCCTCTCAGCCTCTCATCCTTTCATCCTCTCAGCCCCTCATCCTCTCAGCCTCTCATCCTCTCAGCCTCTCATCCTCTCATCCTCTCAGCCTCTTAGCTTCTCAGCCTTTATTTATCTCATCCTCTCAGCCTCTCATCCTCTCATCCTCTCAGCTTCTCAGCCTCTCATCCTCTCACCCTCTCAGCCTCTCAGCCTTTCATCCTCTCAGCCTCTCAGCCTTTTATCCTCTCAGCCTTTCAGCCTCTTAGCTTCTCAGCCTCTCAGCCTCTAATTCTTTCAGCCTCTCATCCTCTCAGCCAGGACCAGAACGGGTAGCAAAGCATGATGGGAGTTTTGCTTCAGCTTGAAGAAAAATGTCTCTCACTTCTTCTAAATTCAATGTTTAGAAAGAGAGAAAGGTATGGAGAGAGGTAGGGAGAGAGAGAGAGAGACAGGGAGAGAGAGAGACAGAGAGAGAGATCGAGAACAAAAGGTAGGCAGAGCTCAATCCACACAGAACCAGATAATGACAAGGTTATGATGGGGTCATGGGGGGTCATGGGAGGTGTGCTCATAAGCCCTCAGGGCGAGCGAGCTGTGAATGAATCTGCCTCTCTCCTCCTGGAGCACTCATAAAACAGCCAGGCAGGAAGAACACTCATGGTTGTTCTGGAAGATATTTCATTTTGTGGCTTTTGACACAAAACAACCTCACTGCCTTGCTGCAACCTCCCACAGATAGCGACACTCAATAAATAACTGAGTGGGATTTCCATATTATGTTGAAAGTGTATGCTCACCCACACATGTTGAACATTTCTACACTTGTGATTGTGCAGTAAAGCCTTCCAGCCCTGCCAACCCTGCCAGCCCTGCCACACTCCTCCTGACCTCCTCTCAACCTTCTCCTGACTTCTTCTTTCTCACCTGGGACCAGACAGCCTCACCTGGCCTCACCTGGGACCAGACAGCCTCACCTGGCCTCACCTGGGACCAGACAGCCTCACCTGGGACCAGACAGCCTCACCTGGCCTCACATGGGACCAGACAGCCTCACCTGGGACCAGACAGCCTCACCTGGGACCAGACAGCCTCACCTGGCCTCACCTGGGACCAGACAGCCTCACCTGGCCTCACCTGGGACCAGACAACCTCACCTGGGACCAGACAGCTTCACCTGGCCTCACCTGGAACCACACAGCCTCACCTGGGACCAGACAGCCTCACCTGGCCTCACCTGGAACCACACAGCCTCACCTGGCCTCACCTGGAACCAGGCAGCTGGCATGGGGCTCTTGTTAAAGGCCTTTAGTATTTACAGTAATTTAGAGAGCTCTGCCATGGAGATGCATGCTCTGCTGGCGCTCATCGCCTCCTCCTCTCCCACCCTCCCAGCACCCCCGCCCGTCCCTTCTCCCAGCCTCTGCTCCAGTCCTCCCAGCACCCCCTCCCGTCCCTCTCCCAGCCTCTGCTCCAGTCCTCCCAGCACCCCCTCCCGTCCCTTCTCCCAGCCTCCCAGCACCCCCTCCCGTCCCTTCTCCCAGCCTCCCAGCACCCCCTCCCGTCCCTTCTCCCAGCCTCCCAGCACCCCCGCCCGTCCCTTCTCCCAGCCTCTGCTCCAGTCCTACCAGCCCCCCCTCAAGCGGTGTCCTGGATATCTCCCATGCTCCACTGCTTCCATGTTGGGAGCCAGCCAGCAGTAAGGCTGACAGCACCACAGCCAGCCAGCCAACCAGCCAGACAGACAGACAGACACATAGCCAGTCAGCTAGGCAGACAGGCAGACAGACAGACAGACAGACATACAGACAGACAGACAGACAGACAGACAGGCAGGCAGGCAGGCAGGCAGGCAGAGGCAGGCATTGGTGTCTGAAGCGTGTTGGTGTGAGAGGGTTCAGAGTACTAGATGATGTTTGACATGTGTCATCTTCTGTTGGCTTCATTATGTCCCTCAGATCAGTTTGTGTGCTAGTGCTGCACATGGCTCACCCAGGTTTCTGATTGGCTCTGCTGCCCCCACCCCCCTGATGCTCTCATACCCCCTGCTGCTCTTATCCTCCCTGCTGCCCTCATCCTCTCTCCTGCCCTCATCCTCCCTGCTGCCCTCATCCTCTCTCCTGCCCTCATCCTCCCTGCTGCCCTCATCCTCTCTCCTGCCCTCATCCTCCCTGCTGCCCTCATCCTCTCTCCTGCCCTCATCCTCCCTGCTGCCCTCATCCTCTCTCCTGCCCTCATCCTCCCTGCTGCCCTCATCCTCTCTCCTGCCCTCATCCTCCCTGCTGCCCTCATCCTCTCTCCTGCCCTCATCCTCCCTGCTGCCCTCATCCTCTCTCCTGCCCTCATCCTCCCTGCTGCCCTCATCCTCTCTCCTGCCCTCATCCACCCTGCTGCCCTCATCCTCTCTCCTGCCCTCATGCACCCTGCTGCCCTCATCCTCTCTCCTGCCCTCATGCACCCTGCTGCCCTCATCAACCCTGCTGCCCTCATCCTCTCTCCTGCCCTCATGCACCCTGCTGCCCTCATCAACCCTGCTTCCCTCATCCTCTCTCCTGCCCTCATGCACCCTGCTGCCCTCATCAACCCTGCTGCCCTCATCCATGACCCATGCTCTGGTGCTATCACCTAGTTAATGGGCCTTTCCCCTCTCCTGTCCTCTTCTCTTTCTGGCTCTGTGGACCCTGTCTACCCCCGACCCCCCAGGGTTACACCTAACCCCCCGTAACCCCCCCGCCTCGATCCATTTCACACCTCTCACTCTACTGGGCTCACATCTCTTTTTCCTTTTTTCTATTCCCATCTCTCCTTGGCACCCACTCTCCCTCTCAGCCCTTCTCTTCCCTCCCTACCCCTCCCTCTCCTCTGCCTTTCTGAGCCTCCCTCCCTCCCTCTCAGCCTACATGTCCTACATCACCGTACCTCTGTTCTATTTTTACTCCTTTTCTTCCCTCTCTCCTCTTTCTTGTTGTGTCTTCCCTGCATCCCCCACCAGCCCATGCACTGGCATCCTCATGCCCATCCCCGTTCTCTATATATCTGTCTCTGTCTCTCTGTCTCTGCCTCTCTGTCTCTCTGCCTCTGTCTCTCTGTCTCTGTCTCTGTCTCTCTGTCACTCTGCCTCTGTCTCTCTGTCTCTCTGTCTCTGCCTCTGTCTATCTGTCTCTCTGCCTCTCTGCCTCTCTGTCTCTGTCTCTCTGCCTCTGTCTCTCTGTCTCTGTATCTCTGCCTCTCTGTCTCTCTGGATCCTTTTTTTCCATGTGTGTCCCACATGTGTTCATTTGCTTTTCTCTTCATCCCAAAGCACCTCCCCCCTCTACTTCCCTCCCTCCCCATTTCTCTCTCTCCCCCCTCAACCAGCCCCCTCCTCCCTTGCTCCCTCCCTTTCCATCCGCCCCCCCCCCCTCCACATCCCTCCCCCCCTCTTTCTCATCCATTACATTACATTTACATTACATTTATGCATTTAGCAGACACTTTTATCCAAAGCAACTTCCAAGAGAGAGTTTTACAAAAGTGCATAGGTCACTGATCATAACAACGAGATAGCCCCAAACATTGCAGGTAGCCAAACACGAAGCATACATTGTGAAACCAAATAAGTCCCAAAGGGAAGAAACATAAGAGCATGTAGTTAGACAAGTTACAATTAAGCAGCAAGAACCTCAAAAAGTGCAAGAGTGTACCTGTGAAAAAAAAACAAAAAAAAAAACAACAATAATATATTTCACAGCGAGTACAATAATTTTAAGACAGTTACAACAAACCAACAAGGGCCGGGTTTCCCAGATTCGTTAAGCTCTTAAGCGCTAAGAGCTTCTTAGGAGCGTTCTAAGAGCGCTGTGAAAGAAGGACGTGTTTCCCAGAGTCGTTCTTAGCTTAAGAAGATCTTTCACTAAGAAGGAAATGTAAGATCAGCCTGACCCACTCTTAACAGCCTTCTTAGCGACCAAACGCTCACTGCAGCTGCATCAGGGAAAGTTATATCTGACACTCAAAGGAATACTAAAACCATGCGTGATGATAAATGTGCGCCCACAGCTGCAGAACAAGAAAAATAATAGCATAAGAAGAAAAATAAAGATATAAAAATAAATAATTGCCCATGTGTTCCTGTAGCACATAAATAAAATGAATCATCATTACTATCACTCATTACGTTTTCACACACATTCGGCATATGCATATGAGTTTACATTAGCTATAAAAACATCAACAACCCTGTGGTATTTCACAGATATCAGGGAAACTGACAGGTGTAATTGAACTCGGCTGGAACCTCATCAAGAGAGGCTCCACCTGCTAGTCTATATAAAGGCGTTGCTGAAGTCCACGCGTGTGAGACACCATGGCTGCAATACAGCATATTCTCGCTGCTAATCAACAGCGTCGCCGTGCGCGAAGCCAGACAGTTTATATAAATGTCTATGTGCGTCAGCACTTCTCCCCACTGAATGTGCTGTCAGACCGGGCTGTCCAGTCCAAGTACCGGCTTCCCCGTGTGGAGATCCAACGCCTCGTCAGAGGGCAACCCGATGCAGTTTTGCCCTCAGCCCGGAGGTGCAGCTCCTGGCCGCGCTGCGTTTTTACGCAGTGGGGAGCTTCCTGGAGGTGGTTGGGGATGGCACCGGCCTCAGCAAGGCATCGGTGTCACGGAGTGTTGCAGCCGTGACACCGATCCTCCTGCGCCATGCCCGGACACACATCAGAATGCCCACCATACGGGACGAGGTCCGCCAGGTCCACCGTGGATTTCATGCCATGGCTGGGATCCCCCGGGTGATTGTTGTCGTGGATGGCACACTGATCCCAATCCACAATCCCTCCCTGGTGGATCCGTGCTGGATTGGGAGGAAACATTACGCTGCCTTCAACATAGGGTGCCACCCCCCTACTCCCAACATTAAACCCACTACCATCACACAACCCATACCAACTATCATGTAGGCTATAGGGCTTGAAAGCTAGGAAATGACGCAAAATGATCCACAGAACACATGGTTGAAAAGGAAAAGAAGTTTATTTAAAAAAAAGAAGAGAAACAGGGTGTTGTGTGTGATTTATGCGCTGATAAAGTGGTGGGTGATCGATTTGCCTGGCATCGATTGACTTAGTTTCAGCACCACGGCGGTGGGCAGCTCCCTCTAAGAGCTTCTTAAGAAGCTTCTTTGGCGGGATCCTAAGAAGGCAGTTAAGAACGCGTCTGGGAAACACCCCTATCTTAGCGCTCCTTCTTAGCCGAACCCTTCTTAAGAGCCTTCTTAAGTCCTTAAGAACGATCGAATATGGGAAACCCGGCCAAGAGCAACAAGTCTCTCAATAAGAGTCATTGTGATCCTGGAGGAAACTAACATCAGGTCCAGCCAATCATTCCTAAGTGCCGTTGTACTCCCGGAACAAGTGCGTCTTGAGCCTTTTCTTTCCCTCCCTCCCTCTGCCCTTTCCCCCGTCGTGAGGTGTTCCTCTCCTCCTGATCCTCGTGGTGGAGTTGGGCTTTGCGACGTTCTAACCTGACACAGAACCGTCGGAACAGAAACTTAGCAGGACAGAAATGTTCATTCTCTTCTCATTTCTGTCTCTCTCTGAAAACCTATTTTTTCTCTCCCATTTTTCCCATTTTTTCAACCCAGGGTTGGGGGGGGTGGGGGTGTGAGGGAGGGGGGTGTTCAGGCCTGCCAGACACAGGAAGAGAACGTTCAGGGAGATGAAGGTGAGATATGGAGCCATGGACAGATGATGAAACATCGCCAGAATCTACTCATTGCTCCCCATTTAATATTTCACTTATCTGTCTAATTATCTCTTCTTTCCTATTCCTGCCTCAAAGGCTACAGTGTGTGAGTCATTTGTGAGAATAGGAATTACAGTCGCAAACAACGAGCTACAGTGCTACAGAGCTACAGTGCTACAGAGCTACGGAGCTACAGAGCTACAGTGCTACGGTGCCATGGTGCTACGGAGCTACGGTGCTACGGAGCTACAGAGCTACGGTGCTACGGAGCTACAGTGCTACGGAGCTACGGAGCTACGGAGCTACAGTGCTACAGTGCTACAGTGCTACGGAGCTACAGTGCTACAGAGCTACAGTGCTACAGCGCTACAGCGCTACGGAGCTACGGAGCTACGGAGCTACGGTGCTACGGAGCTACGGAGCTACAGAGCTACAGTGCTACGGAGCTATGGAGCTACAGAGCTACAGTGCTACGGAGCTACAGAGCTACAGAGCTACAGTGCTACAGAGCTACGGAGCTACAGAGCACATACCTGATTATTTACTGCTTTGGTTCCGTTTATGTAGGATTTATTTTTCTTTTTCATAATGAGGCTAAACAAAACAAAAGTTGCCGGAAATACAAAAACTCATACAAACTCTACGCCTCTCTCTCCTCTGCCTATTTAAATTCAATTCAATTCAATAATGCTTTATTGGCATGAATGAGTGAGCATTTTTGCCAAAGCCATATAATATTGAACATATAAAAATAATGCTGCCTTTCTCTTTCTGCCTCTCTACCCTCTCTCTCTCTCTCTCTCTCTCTCTCTCTCTCTCTCTCTCTCTCTCTCTCTCTCTCTCTCTCTCTCTCTCTCTCTCTCTCTAAGTGAATTTGAGTTTGTAGTACCAGGTGTTGAGATAAGCTCAGACTCATTGCTCATTTCTTCCCCCTTCTCCTCAGCCCTCCTTCCCCTCCTCCCCTCTTCTCCCCATCTCGCTCCCCCTCTTTCCCTTAACCTCCCCCTCACCTCCGCCCTCCTCCCCCTACACCCCCCTCCCAGCTCGGTCAGCCTGTCGTCTGTCTGCAGCCAGTGATCAGAGGGTGGAGGAGGGTGGAGGGACGTGTCTAGGGGGGAGGGGGAGATCAAACACTTTAATTAGCGCTGGCTTGTTGGTGGTGCTGGATCCAGGAAGCATCCATGTGAGCAGGAGGGAACAGGCACACACACACACCTCTGCCACCCCCTTCCTCCCCTGGCTGACCTTGGGTCTAAGAGAGATCTGAGACAGACAGGCTGGGGGAGGGCTGGGGGAGGGTTAGGGGGAGGCTGGCTCCCCCAGCTGGTGGAGGCTAGGGGGAGCCCTACGTTGGAACAACACCGTTTTTCATACACACACAAGCACACGCAAACACACACAAGCATACATACCTGAAGACATGGTTTTGTGTGGGTGAGAACCTGGGTACCTGTGTGGTTGTTGGGGGGTAGAAGTATGTGGAAAGTGTGTATGTGTGTGTGTGTGGGGGGGGGGGAGGGGAGGAGCGGAGTGATCCATCAAATTACCTGAGGGCTCTGGACCGTGGCCAGGGCAACACACACACACACACACCCTCTCTCTCAGACACACACGCACACCCTCTCTCTCTCTCACACACACACACACACACACACACACAACTTCTCTCTCTCTCACACACACACACACACACACACAAACACTCTCTATCACACACACTCACACAAACGCACACACATAGCGCAAGCCTCCATCCCCTCCATTTCCCCTCCCCTCCTTTCTCCCCCTCTCCAACCCTCTTTTCCCTCCCTACTCTACCCCCCTTCATCCCACCCCCTCCTCTCTGATGAACATCAAGTGTATGTTATGATTGGCTGATGAACATCAGGTGTATGTCATGATTGGCTGATGAACATCAGGTGTATGTCATGATTGGCTGATGAACATCAGGTGTATGTCATGATTGGCTGATGAACTGGTTGAGTCAGTGTGTATTCAGGTGTGTTCAGGAGTGAGTGTGTTCAGGAGTTAGTGTGTTCAGAAGTCAGTGTGTTCAGGAGTCGATGTGTGTTCAGGAGTTAGTGTGTTCAGGAGTTAGTGTGTTCAGGAGTCAGTGTGTTCAGGAGTCAGTGTGTTCAGGAGTCAGTGTGTTCAAGAGTCGATGTGTGTTCAGGACTCAATGTGATCAGGAGTTAGTGTGTTCAGGAGTCAGTGTGTTCAGGAGTCAGTGTGTTCAGGAGTCAGTGTGTTCAGGAGTGTGTTCAGGAGTCAGTGTGTTCAGGAGTCAGTGTGTTCAGGAGTGTGTTCAGGAGTGAGTGTGTTCAGGAGTCAGTGTGTTCAGGAGTCAGTGTGTTCAGGAGTCAGTGTGTTCAGGAGTCAGTGTGTTCAGGAGTGTGTTCAGGAGTCAGTGTGTTCAGGAGTCAGTGTGTTCAGGAGTGTGTTCAGGAGTCAGTGTGTTCAGGAGTCAGTGTGTTCAGGAGTGTGTTCAGGAGTGAGTGTGTTCAGGAGTCGATGTGTGTTCTCTGTCTCCAGTGTGTGTTATCCAGCAGTGTGTGTCTCCTGGGGTAATAGACTAGCAGCAGAGTTTATAGAGGAACATCTAAAGGTCATGATGGTTTACATGCCCAGCAGTCAATATTGAATGATCCCTCGTAGAACAACAGGGAGAGGGGTGCAGGGGATTGTAGAGTGGGAGGTTAGAGGCTGGGTGGGAGGTTAGAGGATATGTTGGAGGTTGGGGGCAGGGTGGGTGGTTAGAGGCTAGGGGGGAGGTTTGAGGCTGTGTTGGAGGTTAGAGGCAGTGTGGGAGGTCGGGGGCAGGGTGGGATGTTAGATGCTGGGTGGGAGGTTAAAGGCTGTATTGGAGGTTAGAGGCAGGGTAGGAGGTTAGAGGCTGTGTTGGAAGTTAAAGGTTAACTGGGAGGGTTTAGAGGACAAAATCTCTGATTGGCTGAGAGAACCGCATCTCTGATTGGCTCTGGAAGGTTTGAGTTGGGAGACAGGTGACTGGAGAAAGAAGACATGCTAATGTGTTTATCCTCCAAATGGCATTATACTACTGAGGAGGGTCGGGAGGAGGGTCTGGAGGAGGGTCTGGAGGAGGGTCTGGAGGAGGGTCGGGAGGAGGGTCTGGAGGAGGGTCTGGAGGAGGGTCTGGAGGAGGGTCGGGAGGAGGGTCTGGAGGAGGGTCTGGAGGAGGGCCGGGAGGAGGGTCTGGAGGAGGGTCTGGAGGAGGGTCGGGAGGAGAGTCGGGAGGAGGGTCTGGAGGAGGGTCTGGAGGAGGGTCTGGAGGAGGGTCTGGAGGAGGGCCGGGAGGAGGGTCTGGAGGAGGGTCTGGAGGAGGGTCTGGAGGAGGGTCTGGAGGAGGGTCGGGAGGAGGGTCTGGGGGAGGGTCTGGAGGAGGGTCGGGAGGAGGGTCTGGAGGAGGGTCTGGAGGAGGGTCTGGGGGAGGGTCTGGAGGAGGGTCTGGGGGAGGGTCTGGAGGAGGGTCTGGAGGAGGGTCTGGGGGAGGGTCTGGAGGAGGGTCTGGGGGAGGGTCTGGAGGAGGGCCGGGAGGAGGGTTGGGAGGAGGGTTGGGAGCGGGCCTCACAGAGCCACACCTAGAATGTTCATCAATTCAGCTCCACAGTCTCCCCGGACTCTGCTAGCCAGAATGTGTTCACACTTTTCTTATTTGACCGTAACCTATTTTAGAATAAAGGTTCAATCTTCAACAGTTTCAACTTTTTATTTGTATTTTTCCCAGAAGAGCAGCTCTAGACAGATCTGATGTCGTGTCTAATCCCCACCCACCAAGTCTTGAACAATGACGGCTTGTCAATGTCACTTTTTGTCAACCAACCAATCACAGTCATTTATACTATTTACACATCCAGGATGTGGATAGTACATCTGTAGTGGACAATTGTAGATTTAGCCAGAGCCAGGATCCATTGTGCAAATATGTGCTCTTTTTATCCAGCCTCCTCCTGAGAGCAACACGTTCCCCTTGTTCTATTTGACATCTGTTTTACTTAAGTTATTGTTATAAATGTTGTTCAGTAATCTTGTTAACATGAAGTGTGGCGTGGGTTGTGTGGGTGCTGCTATATGTTTAACATTTGCCAAATTCATTCATTTAGATGGTGGTTAGCTCAAGCTCACCCCAGAAAAGTATCGATCGTGGTATCGATAAAGACTCGGATCGTTTAGCAGTCTCGAAAATTGTATCGATATCGATAACAATTAACGATCCCCATCCCTATCTATCACCCCTCCTGTTTGGCCTAGCTCTGCTGCTCTATCAACCCTCTTTCACCCCTCCTGTTCAGCCTAGCTCTGCTGCTCTATCACCCCTCTGTCACCCCTCCGGTCTGGTCAAGCTATCTGCTATTTCACCCCTCCGGCATGTCCAACACCATCTCTCTGTGCTGCCACAAGACTTCTCTATTATCAGACATGTACTCATCACACACACATACATCAAACACACACATATACATCACACAACACACACTCACACACACCACACGGACACACTCTCACACACAGGCAGAAACACACAGACACACACACGCGTATGCACGCACTCCCACATACACTAACGCATGCTCACACACACAGACACTGCTGGGTAGTTGTCATGACGAGGGGCTGGAGATTGTCTGGTTGTCATATTGAGGGGCTGGAGATTGGGTGGTTGTCATAGCGAGGGAATGGAGGTTGTGGTTGTGTGGTTGTCATAGCGAGGGGCTGAAGGTTGTGTGGTTGTCATGGCGAGGGGCTGGAGGTTGAGTGGTTGTCATGGCGAGGGGCTGGAGGTTGAGTGGTTGTCATGGTGAGGGGCTGGAGGTTGAGTGGTTGTCATGGCGAGGAGCAGGAGGCTGTTTTGTTGTCATAGCGAGGGGCAGGAGGTTGAGTGGTTGTCATAGCGAGGGGCTGGAGGTTGTGTGGTTGTCATAGCGAGGTGCTGGAGGTTGTGTGGTTGTCACAGCGAGGGGCTGGAGGATGTGTGGTGTAGTGAGGTCCACAAGACCACACGGAGCCAACATCTTGCCACACCTGAAGAGTGATTCAATCACATCAGAATCAGCCCTTGTGACACCCTCAGTATGCTGATTACCCACCAAACGCCGATGCAAAGGAACCATAGAATGGGGGGGGGGGCCTCCCCAATCTACCTAATCAGCCCTCCTGCTAGCTTGCAAGCTTCAAAGGGCCTGATTTAGACAACACGTCTCCAGCGACCATTTGCTATCCGTTTCGGCGGCGATTTGAACAAAGAACATACCTTGATCAGAACTTTTGAGGAAAGTCTTGAGACTTCACCTTTACCACAAGAGTACAAGGTGGAGAATTATGAGAGGGATATTTGTGTTATGCTTGTTACTTTGTTTTAATGTTGTGTTCACTGAAATCTTGATTCTAGTAACAACTCCTTCTTCCTGAAAGATAACCACGTCATTCTTGGTATCTACACGAAGCTATCATAATAAAACAATCATTCAACTATATTTTGTAACTGTACCAAGATGTCCAGAACAATATTTGAACCATCGAATGAACCAGCCAAAGATCAGATCACACCTTTGGTAGGTGTGAAGGAAGGAGGGGGGAGTTGAGAACCCAGCTTCCCCCAATCCACATCTGACCCCAGACGGGTCCTCCCTCGAACTGTATAAAGCCCTAAGATGACCATCAATCTCTGACTCCAGCGAAACCGACCATGGCATGAACGCCATCAGGATTGGCGTTCCAAAGGACGTCGCCAAGCTTCTCCTGAGATTCAACTTCATAGTGAACGCATCACTATCGGGACGTTTCAACAGAAGGACCAAAAACGCAATTCCAAATGCGACTTCACTGAGATCCCGCAGACTCAGTCACATGACCCAGCGCAGCCGCGCTGTGACTTCAGATTCTTCAAATGGACCTTTGGCGCAAACCGCCCTCAACATCATTGATCAACCCCTGATCAAACGTAACTATGGCTAACGCTCTTTCCTCCTCGACATGGCATTGGCGTGAGCTCTGTTTATGATTTGTAAGGATGTAATCACTGACTGTACAATTTCTGCCTTTCTTTAAGTTAGACCATTTCATTCTGTTCATTGAAACCAATCTCTCATATCAAACCCATAATCCAACTTTTCATAAGATCTGTTTACCTTACTTGAATAAATTCATTGTAAAGATATTTTGACGTGCGTGTTCACTGATGTTACGATTGGCTCTACTCTTAGAACGAATTCATTCCTTAAGATTAGACTGATTATTACGAAGGCTATTATTTAAATATTATTCAATAAGGTTTCCTCTATCCCTTTAACAATAAGAGGTGGTGCCCCAAGAACTACATACTTTATTATAAATTAAGTATTTCTATCTTTAAACGAGCAAACCCCGCTACATAATGGCGCCCCGTGTGAGGCTAAGATAGATTGAAATGAGCAATCGTAACTTTTGTGAAACGAACTGTTAAAATAGAGCGAGCTCTAACTGTATGTAGCACCATGTATTTAATACTACTGTGCCTGGGCTACAGTGGCTGTGTGCGTATTCAATTGTTTTTCGTGAAATAGCTGCTAGTGTGTGTGTGGGACCAGCTAGCTCAAAGGAAGCGGCTAGGTTTGACCGGAGGTACGCGCGTGCTCAGAAACACCGCTGCCCCGACATTTACGTTGTAATCTGCCTCGGCCAGCTCTTCACGGAAAGTAGCATAAGAGCCTTTACTATAGCCTCTATTTTAATAGTGTAGCTATTTGGTTAAGTGAATTAACCAACCAACTAATACGTTGGTGCACATGTCTAGTTCAGGGAAACAGACAGTAGTGCTTAGTCCTGAAGGACTTTTGTTTAGAAGCAACTAAACAATGCAGTTTCTACACGTAACCTATTATGCCGCCACGATAGCTTGTCGAAAAGAGCATTGACTATTCCCACAGCTAACTGTGTTTTAAAATAACAGTGGTTGCCAAACTAAAGTTACATTATTAGATGCAGTTCATCAATGTGGTTTAGTTACGTTGACTTCAAGAAGCTACTTAGTAACTATAATTGTGTAAAGTATGTACTATAATTACCTTGTACCTTTATTTGTTATTTGTATACGTCTTTGGCAGTCAATTGTAACCATAACCTAAATGAGTTTATTGAAACTAGTTTGATTTAAAAAAATTGGAAAGCCGACAACTTTTCCCTCATCTAGACCCCTAGTCACAAAGCTTCAATTGCTACGGCCATTGTAAGCCACTTCAAGTGCCTCTTTTTGTTTCAATAATTTCCTCTCAACCTTTTTCCTATGTCATGTCATAGCTTAATCACTCATAGCCATGCCAATGTCTGGGGAGGGGGGGTGACATGCTGTTACGCTGCTGTGGTCTTTCTTCTCTTGTCTTCATGTCAACAGTTTCATCGACGACGGTCTATGAAAGTTGACATCCGGGGGGATGTAGTGAGGTCCACAAGACCACACGGAGCCAACATCTTGCCACACCTGAAGAGTGATTCAATCACATCAGAATCAGCCCTTGTGACACCCTCAGTATGCTGATTACCCACCAAACGCCGATGCAAAGGAACCATAGAATGGGGGGGGGGGGCCTCCCCAATCTACCTAATCAGCCCTCCTGCTAGCTTGCAAGCTTCAAAGGGCCTGATTTAGACAACACGTCTCCAGCGACCATTTGCTATCCGTTTCGGCGGCGATTTGAACAAAGAACATACCTTGATCAGAACTTTTGAGGAAAGTCTTGAGACTTCACCTTTACCACAAGAGTACAAGGTGGAGAATTATGAGAGGGATATTTGTGTTATGCTTGTTACTTTGTTTTAATGTTGTGTTCACTGAAATCTTGATTCTAGTAACAACTCCTTCTTCCTGAAAGATAACCACGTCATTCTTGGTATCTACACGAAGCTATCATAATAAAACAATCATTCAACTATATTTTGTAACTGTACCAAGATGTCCAGAACAATATTTGAACCATCGAATGAACCAGCCAAAGATCAGATCACACCTTTGGTAGGTGTGAAGGAAGGAGGGGGGAGTTGAGAACCCAGCTTCCCCCAATCCACATCTGACCCCAGACGGGTCCTCCCTCGAACTGTATAAAGCCCTAAGATGACCATCAATCTCTGACTCCAGCGAAACCGACCATGGCATGAACGCCATCAGGATTGGCGTTCCAAAGGACGTCGCCAAGCTTCTCCTGAGATTCAACTTCATAGTGAACGCGTCACTATCGGGACGTTTCAACAGAAGGACCAAAAACGCAATTCCAAATGCGACTTCACTGAGATCCCGCAGACTCAGTCACATGACCCAGCGCAGCCGCGCTGTGACTTCAGATTCTTCAAATGGACCTTTGGCGCAAACCGCCCTCAACATCATTGATCAACCCCTGATCAAACGTAACTATGGCTAACGCTCTTTCCTCCTCGACATGGCATTGGCGTGAGCTCTGTTTATGATTTGTAAGGATGTAATCACTGACTGTACAATTTCTGCCTTTCTTTAAGTTAGACCATTTCATTCTGTTCATTGAAACCAATCTCTCATATCAAACCCATAATCCAACTTTTCATAAGATCTGTTTACCTTACTTGAATAAATTCATTGTAAAGATATTTTGACGTGCGTGTTCACTGATGTTACGATTGGCTCTACTCTTAGAACGAATTCATTCCTTAAGATTAGACTGATTATTACGAAGGCTATTATTTAAATATTATTCAATAAGGTTTCCTCTATCCCTTTAACAATAAGAGGTGGTGCCCCAAGAACTACATACTTTATTATAAATTAAGTATTTCTATCTTTAAACGAGCAAACCCCGCTACAGTGGTTGTCATAGCGAGGGGCTGGATGTTGTGTGGTTGTCATGGCGAGGGGCTGGAGGTTGAGTGGTTGTCATGGCAAGGGGCTGGAGGTTGTGTGGTTGTCATAGCGAGGGGCTGGAGGTTGTGTGGTGAGGGTCTGGACGTTGGGTGGTTGTCATGGCGAGGGTCTGGAGGTTGGGTGGTTTTGTGGTGAGTGGTCTGTAAAACAATGACAAGCCATATCTGTGCAGCCCAGGCACTACTACACTGAGCTGTTAAACTGTAACAGGAGATAACAGCCCTGCACACACACACACAGTTCAGGATGATTTGGAGAGGTAGAGAGCCCTCCTCTTGTTTGGCTGACTGTGTGATGGAACAGGGGATTCTCCCTCCTGGGTAAGAGGCTACCCCTGTTCCAACGCCCCCCCTCCCAGGGGAGATAAAGCTGGATAACTCTGACGTGATTTATGGGAATCCAACATTCAGCTACGTGGAAAACAACACACCATATTTATATCCTGCTTTGGCTTGAGGTGTTGAAGGGTTTAGGCTTAACTGAGTGTATGTGTGCGTGTGCATGCATGTGTGCGTGTGCATGTCTGTGAGTGTGTGTGTGCGTGTGTGTGTGTAACTGTGCTTGCATGGTTCTAAACTGACAGGAGAATATTGTCTACACCTAGTATCAGTAGCTAGCCTCATACCCATAATGCATTTCTTCTAGAATAGCCAGCAGCTGTATGCAGCAGGATCACTAAGCTGGCTGCATCATGTGATGTAACTCTGGGCTGAGAGAGAACTGTAGATATAAGAGGATGGTTCTACGATGGTCCAAACAGCCGATTCATCACAGTTCAAACTCTCTGAGGCCCAAGAACGTCCAGACTACCCCCAGTCTGGTTATGATTTGAGCTGGAGGTTTCTGCTATGCCAGCAGACATTAACACGGGCCACAGTGCAATGTTCAAGATGTTTCTAATCATGTAGATGGCATAAATAATCAGGCCCAAACCTAAAAACTCGTTGGTTATTCCAACGAGTATTACATTATTTAAATGTAATTATTGTTGATGTGCTTCTTTATTCATTCAGCCATCGATGTGTGAGAGCCTGCTGAGAGGGGTTGGGGGGGTGAGGGAAGTGATGCATGGTGGGGGGGAAGCAGGAAGTGGAGCAGGAAGTGATGCATGGTGGCAGGGAAGCAGGAAGTGATGCATGGTGGGGGGGAAGCAGGAAGTGGAGCAGGAAGTGATGCATGGTGGGGGCGGAGCAGAAAGTGATGAGGGGAGGAGGGGAGGAGGGAGGAGAGTAAGGAGGGAGGAGGAGGAGAGGAGGGAGGGAGGAGGAAGAAGGGAGGAGGAGGGAAGAAAGGAGAGGAAGAGAGTAAGGAGGGAGGAGAGCAGAGGAGTGAGTGAGGGAGGAGGAGAGTAAGGAGGGAGGAGAGGAGTGAGTGAGGGAGGAGGAGGAAAGTAAGGACGGCGGAGAGGAGTGAGGGAAGGAGGAGGAGGAGAGTAAGGAGGGAGGAGGAGGGTAGCCTACCAGTCCCCTTGGATAATTAGAACTAAGTACTCCAGGTGGCGTAGGGAGCGGGCGCCCGCTGTGTTTGTGTTGGTGGTTGGTCTTCATTACAGTGGCAATCCATCCTCCATCCTCCAGGCTCCAGCATCGACCGGGGGCACACAGCACACACCCTGAAGGAGGGCCATCTGAATGCTGAGCACAGGAGGGGATGGAGGGGGGAGGGGGTCTGCTTCAGAAACACTTTGTTAGTATTAGTAGAGATACAATCTGGGGGCTGTAGTATTATTATTAGTAGAGATACAATCTGGGGGCTGTAGTATTATTATTAGTAGAGATACAATCTGGGGGCTGTAGTATTATTATTAGTAGAGATATGATCTGGGAGCAGTAGTATTATTAGTAGAGATACAATCTGGGGGCTGTAGTATTATTATTAGTAGAGATACAATCTGGGGGCTGTAGTATTATTATTAGTAGAGATTAGGGATGTTCGGCCGAATACCAAATCCGCTGGTTAAGATTCGGCGGAATCCGAATACCGAATCCTGCTCCCATCATCAGTCCATTAACACAGTACATTTACATTTAGTCATTTAGCAGATGCTCTTATCCAGAGCGACTTACAGTAAGTACAGGGACATTCCCCCCGAGGCAAGTAGGGTGAAGTGCCTTGCCCAAGGACACAATGTCATTTTGGCACGGCGGGGAATCGAACTGGCAACCTTCAGATTACTAGCCCGACTCCCTCACCGCTCAGCCACCTGACTCCCTCCCACAGTAAACACATTATTGAAGTAAACAACGTCCACAGCAGTGTATCTTTATTTATTTTTACTGGAAAAAAAAAGAATAGCAACATTATGCCAGGAAGACAAGTGGGAAAAACTTTTTTGACAAATACCATATGCCTACCTCAAGATCCAATCAATATCCAAAATATTAGCCTTTTAGATTTCTTGAATTTCTTTCGGATGTTTCATACGCAAATGTTTTATCAGCGTATATGTTGTGTATTGTTTAGGGTTCTTGCCACCACGACACAAATCAGCATTGCAAGTTGTACATATAGCTTGACTTGAACCGCCTTCTTTTGACTGAAAGCACTGCCAAACAACACTTTTTCTGCTCACGAGTTCCATTTTCACTTTTTCTCAGCCTACTGCATTGAACAGTCCACCTACGTAAACACCTTCCCGTAATCAACGGCGGCGTCATTATGTAGAACAGTGTAACGCGCGTAGTGCAAGCGTAGGGCTCGGGTTCGGTGGAAAATAGTGATGGGCATTCACTCACTTAAAAGAGCAGGCTCTTTTGGCTCCCGAACGTCTCTTTAAAAAAATACATGTTTTAACTATGAATTTGACTATGATAGGTGTGAAAACTATTTGAATTAAATTATTAAATAAAATCATACTCTACCTTAACCACTATGTCTTTAAAAATGCATTGATTTGTTATGGCTCTCCTCTGAGTTTCGACTACTCGTCCAACCTTCGTGTGCGCCTTTAGGCCTACAAGTTTTTTTTTTTATGTTCTTTGAATTAGTAAATTATTTTTAATACAATTAAAATTCATTATTTCATAATCATTTAATTTTTATAGGCTGTATTAATCTATTAAAAATAGAACCAGCTCCCGACGTTCACCTACAAGGCTCATTCGCGAACAACCCATCATTAGTGGAAAACAAATCTAAGGATTCTGTGCATCCCTAGTAGAATTATGATCTGGGGACTGTAGTATTAGAGATATGATCTGGGGACTGTAGTATTAGTAGTAGAGATATGATCTGGGGACTGTAGTATTAGTAGTAGAGATATGATCTGGGGACTGTAGTATTAGTAGTAGAGATATGATCTGGGGACTGTAGTATTAGAGATATGATCTGGGGACTGTAGTATTAGTAGTAGAGATATGATCTGGGGACTGTAGTATTAGTAGTAGAGATATGATCTGGGGATCTGTAGTATTAGTAGTAGAGATATGATCTGGGGACTGTAGTATTAGTAGTAGAGATATGATCTGGGGATCTGTAGTATTAGTAGTAGAGATATGATCTGGGGACTGTAGTATTAGTAGTAGAGATATGATCTGGGGATCTGTAGTATTAGTAGTAGAGATATGATCTGGGGACTGTAGTATTAGTAGTAGAGATATGATCTGGGGACTGTAGTATTAGTAGTAGAGATATGATCTGGGGACTGTAGTATTAGTAGTAGAGATATGATATGGGGACTGTAGTATTAGTAGTAGAGATATGATCTGGGGACTGTAGTATTAGTAGTAGAGATATGATCTGGGGATCTGTAGTATTAGTAGTAGAGATATGATCTGGGGACTGTAGTATTAGTAGTAGAGATATGATCTGGGGATCTGTAGTATTAGTAGTAGAGATATGATCTGGGGATCTGTAGTATTAGTAGTAGAGATATGATCTGGGGACTGTAGTATTAGTAGTAGAGATATAATCTGGGGATCTGTAGTATTAGTAGTAGAGATATGATCTGGGGACTGTAGTATTAGTAGTAGAGATATGATCTGGGCACTGTAGTATTAGTAGTAGAGATATGATCTGGGGATCTGTAGTATTAGTAGTAAAGATATGATCTGGGGACTGTAGTATTAGTAGTAGAGATATGATCTGGGGACTGTAGTATTAGTAGTAGAGATATTATCTGGGGACTGTAGTATTAGTAGTAGAGATATGATCTGGGGACTGTAGTATTAGTAGTAGAGATATGATATGGGGACTGTAGTATTAGTAGTAGAGATATGATCTGGGGACTGTAGTATTAGTAGTAGAGATATGATCTGGGGACTGTAGTATTAGTAGTAGAGATATGATCTGGGGATCTGTAGTATTAGTAGTAGAGATATGATCTGGGGACTGTAGTATTAGTAGTAGAGATATGATCTGGGGACTGTAGTATTAGTAGTAGAGATATGATCTGGGGATCTGTAGTATTAGTAGTAGAGATATGATCTGGGGACTGTAGTATTAGTAGTAGAGATATGATCTGGGGACTGTAGTATTAGTAGTAGAGATATGATCTGGGGATCTGTAGTATTAGTAGTAGAGATATGATCTGGGGATCTGTAGTATTAGTAGTAGAGATATGATCTGGGGACTGTAGTATTAGTAGTAGAGATATAATCTGGGGACTGTAGTATTAGTAGTAGAGATATGATCTGGGGATCTGTAGTATTAGTAGTAGAGATATGATCTGGGGATCTGTAGTATTAGTAGTAGAGATATGATCTGGGGACTGTAGTATTAGTAGTAGAGATATGATCTGGGGACTGTAGTATTAGTAGTAGAGATATGATCTGGGGACTGTAGTATTAGTAGTAGAGATATGATCTGGGGATCTGTAGTATTAGTAGTAGAGATATGATCTGGGGACTGTAGTATTAGTAGTAGAGATATGATCTGGGGATCTGTAGTATTAGTAGTAGAGATATGATCTGGGGATCTGTAGGTAGATGCTGCTGGATGAACATCTACCTCTGATCTCTCGTTTGTTTGGTCTCACTGGCCTCTGAGATCAATAGACCATGAGGGGTGACGGAAATAGAGAGAGAGAGAGAGAGAGAGAGAGAGAGAGAGAGAGAGAGAGAGAGAGAGAGAGAGAGAGAGAGAGAGAGAGAGAGAGAGAAAGGAGAAAGGGAGAGAGATCCGATAATGCTGTTGCTTCCCTGAAGATCCCCAGGCCTTGTTAGAACACGAAACCCTAATAGAAATATTCTAGAGCACTGCACAGCATGAGTCTATTACCACCTAGTGACGACAAATGTGTACTTCAAAATAAAATATCCAAATGCATTTGGATATTTTATTTTGCCTGTTGGGCTGAGGCTGAAGATTAGCCTGCTTTGATTAGAGGAAGGTGTTATGTTGTGGTCTTCTACTGAACTGCAGTTATGTCTAACTGCATTTGTGGAAAACTGGACGAGTGAACGCATCATTTGGTGTAATTGAAAACTTAAACTGTTGGTTGTTGTTGCGACTGTTGCGATATTGTCGGCCTGCTTGTAGCATACTGTTATAAAAGCAACAACATTAAAATGATTGGGCTATACTCTGGATATTGCAAATGCAATTATTTGTCCTGATATTGTGTAGGGTTAGCCTAACCCTAATCCAATTCTTTGTGGATTTTTTTTATCAGTACAAATTCTGTAGGCCTATTATCTGAAAGCCTACTGTCCCTATCATTCATTATGTCTTTTTCATGGCAATTAAAGAACCATTTTAACAAAAATGGTTCTTTGTTATCACAGGGTTCTATACAGAACCTGCGACTCTTTGCCTGCTCCTGTGAGGCTCTTACTGAGCGGCTGGGGGAATAAAAGGAATACAAAAAATATACTGTATATTTACATTTACATTTATTCATTTAGCAGACACTTTTATCCAAAGCGACTTCCAAGAGAGAGCTTTACAAAGTGCATAGGTCACTGATCATAACAACAAGATAGCCACAAAACATTGCGAGTAGCCAAAACATGAAGCACACATTGTGAACAACCAAAGTAAGGGAAGAACCATAAGAGCATGTAGTTAAACAAGTTACAATTAAACAGCATGAACTGCTATAAGTGCAAGTGTACCTGTGGAAAAAATCAAGCAACAATAATAAAAACAATATATCACAGCGAGTACAATTTTTTTTAAATCAGTTACCACTAACCACAAGAGCAACAAGTCTCTGAGCAAGAGTCATTGTGATCCTTGAGGAAACTAACATCGGGTCAAGCGAACCATTCCTAAGTACCGTTGTACTCCCGGAACAAGTGCGTCTTGAGCCTTTTCTTGAAGGTGGAGAGACAGTCAGTGTCTCTGATGGAGGTGGGGAGTTGATTCCACCACTGGGGGGCCAGACAGGAGAAGAGCTTGTGTTGGGACCGGGCGGTCTTGAGCGGTGGGACCACCAGGCGGTTGTCTGAAGAAGACCGTAGGTGACGGGTGGGGGTGTAAGGCTGCAGGAGAGACTTGATGTAGACGGGTGCAGTCCCGTTCACTGCTCGGAAGGTCAGTACCAGGGTCTTGAATCTGATACGGGCCATGATAGGTAGCCAGTGGAGAGAGATGAGGAGCGGGGTAACATGGGAGCATCTGGGTAGATTGTAGACCAGGCGGGCCGCTGCGTTCTGAATCCTCTGAAGAGGGCGGGTTGCACATGCTGGGAGACCAGCGAGCAGCGAGTTGCAATAGTCCAACTTGGAGAGGACAAGTGCTTGGACTAGCAGCTGGGTGGAGTGCTCAGACAGGTATCTCCTGATCTTCCGGATGTTGTAGAGGGTGAATCTACACGACCGGGAGACCGCAGCAATGTGGGCCGTGAGGGAGAGCTCGTCGTCCATGGTAACCCCAAGGTTCCTGGCAGAGGATGAAGGGGTCACCGTCGCAGATCCCAGGGTGATTCGTATCGCGTCAGTCGGTAACATCATAGTTTCAACATCATTGTTGTTGAAACTATGACTATGATTGATCTTACAACTATCATTGTAAGACTTAACCCTTGTGTTATCTTCGGGTCATTCTGACCCATCAGTCATTGAGACCCACCGTTGTATTGTGACAACTTTACCGCATACAATAACAAAGTGAAGCATTTTCTTTTAACCGTCGGGCTGTCTCAGACCCCCCACATCGCGAAGGTTAAAATAAAATGCGTTTTCTGTGTGGCTTTATGTGTGGCTCTTTCCTATGGTGCGATTTTTTTTTTTTGGGGCTCTTTATGCTGGTCTGGTTAGCCATCCCTGATATAGAACCTTTTCTTAGGGAAATTGTTCTTTGCTCGCAATTGTAGAACCCTAGGGTTCTATATAGAACCCCAAAGAACCCTTATTTTTTAGAGTGTGATTGAATCTAATGAAACCTTTATGGTGCACTCAATGGTGTTTTTTAGAGAAGAGGGATTTAATGTGTACTGTAGTCAGGGAATATGAGGTTTGTTGTGTGTAACACATTTTATTTAATTGTATTATTAGATAAACAGCTTCATTTGACAAATATCACTTTCATAAAAAAATAACTGTACAGTGTAACATTGAAACTAGTATAAAATAAATAGGAAACAATTATCCCAGTTCTTTGTACTGTGTCTCTATACAAATGCTCTACAGTCATAGTAAATGGTAAATGTTTATATACAACATTCATGGTTGTGTGTTAAGGTAATAAAAATGGTTGAAAAAAAAGAGTTCACTAATAAAGCTACAGATGGAAATGGTGGAACTTAAATAAATTAATGTTCTGACGTTCTACGGTTCTGTCGTCCTGGCGTTAGATGGTTCCGGATCAGAATCTGCAGCAGAACCCGCAGCCCTTGTTGTGGCAACAGTTGCAGCACCAGTAACACAGAGACAGGTGGCTCTGACGCTTCACCCTGGTGGAGGCCTGGGGGGTGAGGAGGGGAGGGGGGGAGGAGAAGAGGGTCAGGTTTGTTTGCGTCACCAGAAGGTTCACATCAAATACCTGTCAGCTGCCTCCAGTTACATTATATTTACAGTGTCTGATATTACTGAATGTGAGTGAAATGAGTTCCGGAACTTACAAAGAGGTTCTGTGAGTGATCCGCTGCCTGCTGGTGTTCCAGAACCAGGCTGCTCCTCTCCTGCTCTCGCTGCTATGAAGGAAACACACAGGTGGAACAAGCACACACACAGAACAGCGTTAGAACCTGAGAAACAGCATCAGAACCCAAGTATGGGTGGTATTTTCAGACCTACAATAGAAGCCTTTTGTAAAGGACCAATATGACAGTGTTCGAGGAGACCTACGGTATGATATTGTATTAGAGGTGAGAGTTCCACCTACCTCAGAGAAGGGCACAGCACAGCTGCTGAAGATGCAGGTGCAAGCCAGGATCAACACCATGGCAACAGCTACACTGAAGGCCTTCATTCTTGTGATGTTCTTGTTCAGAATCTCTTTAAAAACAGACTTGGGTTGTGGCAGTTTGCTCTCTGTCTCCTTCCTCAACCAGACGTTTCAGTTAACCAATACTAATCTTCAGTTGTTTCTTCAAGTCTTCAAAACCCCAGACGACTAGTAGATGCAGGTGACTGTCTGAGAGAGGAGATGTTGTTGGGTTCTTGTCGATCTGGGAGCAGGGAGCTGATATTTATGTCCACTTGGCAGCTGTTGCATCACCACCCCAGCTCAGCCCATTCCTGTAAACTGTCTGTTACGTCACCTTCCTCGGGGGGTTTCTGCCTGCCTAACTCCTGACTGCCTGTGTGGATGTGTTCTACTTGATACTTCTCTAATCGCGACACCATAAATATCAACGCTAGACAGAACATCACACGGCTGCTTTCCTTAGGTGTGTCTGTACGTTCTTTACTTTTACAACAACAGAAGTTATTTCTGTGTATCGTGTCTTAACATTCATGAAAATATATATTGTTCTGTGGTGACAGATTTGTGTCTATTATTTTATGGAAAATAATCTTTCAGTAAATATTTGATATTTGTACTAAATAAATGGTAAATTATTAACTTTCTAAATTCATAACAGTTTCCCAGTCATTTGGGAATTCCCAGAGTCTGAGTTGTTCATACAGAGCACCTGCCCAGGCTCCTGCTCCACTCTGACCCAGGAAACTCCACACCTCAGCACCTCCATTTAACCACTGATAGGATAATTACTCTTTCATCTCCAAAACCTTAATTCTGTGAAATAATGCCATGAAACGTTAGGTTATCCAAGTTAAGTATCTTTGAAATGAAAGACACAGTAGCTTAAGCTCGATGAAAGAGTTCATGATTTAAGTGTGATTGAAAGTAGCTCTCAGGCAGACAGGAATGATACACTGCTGTTTGTCCTTCAACTGCCCCTGAGATATATGTGTTGCATGAGAGTTCGTGTAACCTTAATGTAACGTGGTCTGTGTCTATCCATAACCTTGGAGAGACAGCTGTTCTCCAGGGGTGTGGAGAGAGAGACAGCTGTTCTCCAGGGGTGTGGAGAGAGCTGTTCTCCAGGGGTGTAGAGAGAGCTGTTCTCCAGGGGTGTAGAGAGAGACAGCTGTTCTCCAGGGGTGTGGAGAGAGACAGCTGTTCTCCAGGGGTGTGGAGAGAGAGACAGCTGTTCTCCAGGGGTGTAGAGAGAGACAGCTGTTCTCCAGGGGTGTGGAGAGAGAGACAGCTGTTCTCCAGGGGTGTGGAGAGAGACAGCTGTTCTCCAGGGGTGTGGAGAGAGAAACAGCTGTTCTCCAGGGGTGTGGAGAGAGACAGCTGTTCTCCAGGAGTGTGGAGAGAGAGACAGCTGTTCTCCAGGGGTGTGGAGAGAGAAACAGCTGTTCTCCAGGGGTGTGGAGAGAGACAGCTGTTCTCCAGGGGTGTGGAGAGAGAGACAGCTGTTCTCCAGGGGTGTGGAGAGAGAGACAGCTGTTCTCCAGGGGTGTGGAGAGAGAGACAGCTGTTCTCCAGGGTTGTGGAGAGAGAAACAGCTGTTCTCCAGGGGTGTGGAGAGAGAGACAGCTGTTCTCCAGGGGTGTGGAGAGAGAGACAGCTGTTCTCCAGGGGTGTGGAGAGAGACAGCTGTTATCCAGGGGTGTGGAGAGAAACAGCTACAGACTGAGATGTACACGTATGTTTGTTTGTATGTCTGCATACTACACAATATGTTTTGCTTTTGGTACATTTGAAAAATCTTTAAAACACTCCTTCAAAAGATTTTGGGGAAATTAAAAATCTATTATTCAATTATTCTTATTATATATTGGATTGATTTTTAGGATAGTCCATCATACGTAACTTGGCATTATTGTTTGTGATTGATAATAATGAAGTTCTATGATATGTTTATAAAAACATGTGTTGTACCATCAATGTGGACTGCTTTGACAACATTGTTTAACCTGAACATTTATGCCATTTAAGCATATTGAATTGAAATTGAATTGACAGCTGTTCTCCAGGTGTGTAGACTCCTTACAACTCCATTCCATGTCTTGTAGAAAAGTGCCAATTATTCACATGATGATTACATTTTTTCCCTTGTTAATGTAACTTTTTAAAATTTAAATTTGATGGTCCGACAATAGTCGTAGCATGTTCCCTAACCACTCACACATTGTGGTTGTAGCATGTTCCCTAACCAGTCACACATTGGGTCATCTCTCCGTCAGCCTGTCTCCTGCTCTCATAACCTGGCTGACTTCTCCTATTTGCTCTGGAGAACTAGAACATCAAAGTCAACAAATCTAACCACCAATGGCTCCTCTTTATCATCTAACCTGCATTGGCTTCTCTCAAACATCAATGTGAATGAAAGAGAAAGGGTGTGTGTGTGTGAATGTGTGAGTGTGTGTGTGAACATATGCATCGGTGTGTGTGTGAGTGTTTGTGTGTATGAGACTAGTTGCTATCATGCTATCAGGAAATATCTCCTGGTCAAACACAGCCTGGCTCCAGACACACAGACACACTCACCCCAAAAGGCGTCACTGTAGCTGTCACTGCAGGCCCCCTGTCTCTCCCTCTCTCTTTCCCCCCTTCCTTCCCCGCTCTCTCTCTCTCACCCCCTCCAGCACTCTCTCTCTCTACCTCCCTCTCTCTTTCCCCCCTTCCTTCCCCGCTCTCTCTCTCTCCCCCCCTCCAGCACCCTCTCTCTCTACCTCCCTCTCTCTTTGCCCCCTTCCTTCCCCGATCTCTCTCCCCCCTCCAGCACCCTCTCTCTCTACCTCCCTCTCTCTTTCCCCCCTTCCTTCCCCGCTCTCTCTCTCCCCCTCCAGCTCCCTCTGTCTCTACCTCCCTCTCTCTTTCCCCCCTTCCTTCCCCGCTCTCTCTCTCTCTCCCCCTCCAGCACCCTCTGTCTCTACCTCCCTCTCTCTTTCCCCCATCCTTCCCCGCTCTCTCTCTCTCCCGCTCCAGCACCCTCTGTCTCTACCTCCCTCTCTCTTTCCCCCTTCCTTCCCCGCTCTTTCTCTCTCTCCCGCTCCAGCACCCTCTGTCTCTACCTCCCTCTCTCTTTCCCCCCTTCCTTCCCCGCTCTCTCTCCCCCTCCAGCACCCTCTGTCTCTACCTCCCTCTCTCATTGTCAAACACACATTCACACACCCATAGACACACTATCTAAAACAAGCTTCATTTGGCATTGTACTTAGGACAAATCCATGCTAATCCTAACCTTAAATCTTCTATGCTAACCCTAACCCTGGATCTACCATGCAACCCTAAATCTACCATGTTAACCCGAGCCCTAAATCTAATATGCTAATTATAAATCTACTAAATCTCTTTACTATTTTGGTTGAGGTTGAAAATTCAATGCAATGCAAAATAATATTGAATCAATGTTGATAATTCACTTATTTTTCAGTGTTTAAAAGACAAACGTTGCATTTAGTGCACATTCATGCTCCTTGGAGGATGAGTCCTGTTGAATTAGAGACCTCATGAGCCTTCCCTCGAGTACCACCTACAGACACATGTTTAGCTTCTACCTGGGTTAGGGTTAACCCTAAAATCTGCTGACGGATCACCATGAAATATGTGTATACACAAACACACACATTTTATATATGTATTTATATTATAATTATAACCCTACGTATATATACTTAGCCTATATATAGGCTACAGTATATATCAGTTTCAACTGGAAATCCGTTTCCTGTTTATTAGGCAGGCTATACCAAGATAGAACTAATGCAGCCTAATACAACAGCTCTGCTATAAATCTTCCCTTTATTAGTGTATACATATAATGTCAATTTTAACTAAAGTTTAAATTGTTTAAGACAGGTTCAACTGTATGACAATTTTGGAGGAAGTACACTCATAAAACGAATGTGTTAGAAATCAACCAAAAAATTGTACAATGTTGATTTCAACAAATATTGTGATGAAGCTCAACAACTTTCAGGCGTTTCAGGTTACTTGGACGTTCTACACAATTTGTGTAAATAAATTTACCAATTAAATCACCAGATTGGCCTCGTTTCTCCCTCACCTGTGAGTTTGACAAGAGCAGCAGTCGGTGCCTTCTGTCCTAAGGTAAGTAAAAGTAGAGGTTAGAATCTTTATTATTTACGCTGCTGTGTGTTAAAAGGAAAGAGTGTACCTAAGTAAGAATTTTACTGCTAGCTAGCGTTAGCCAGTTGCCTTTTTCGAGGTGGTTGGATCTCTGGTAAACTAACGCTACTCTTTTTACGCCTTTGGCGCCATTTGTTGCCATAACCAAATCATGACAAGGCATGTCAACTGCCATGCTGACAGTTTATTGAAGTGAGGATGTGAAACTACAAGGTATATTGCTACATGCTTATATTCAATGCAATTATTTTCTTATCACAAGGTCCATTCGCAGAAGATTTCAGCTCTTTGTTTTCATGGTCATCAGCGATTGTATGTCAGTCAGACTGGTTTAAATAAAAACAGCAACAAAGGAAACAAAACTTTTTCTTGAGCCACTTCTCTTCTGAATTTATCTATTATCTACTTAATTCTTATTATTTGCCTTTTTGGTGTGGGTGTTCCCAAACTAAATCACATTGTGCTCAGGTGGTGAATGTATATATTTTAATAATTTAATTGTTTCTGTTGAATGAGGAGTAAGGCCAACCTCTTCACATCAGAAGAGAGTCTTCAGTCCTTGAAAAGCTTCAAGTCCTGAACAGGTAACTGTGCCAACGTTTCAGTCTTTTACAATGAGGTGTTTCTGTCTGTGTTTCCATTGGCCGATGCAGGTTACATTTGCTATGTTGTCATGGTATTCCAGGCTCTTCTAGATTATATAAATTCAGAATGAATGAATTCCAGTGAGAGGAACAACAGGTCTGTCAGGTGGGGGTCGGGGGGGCTGGACCGGGAAGTCCCAGTGAGAGAAACGGGGTCAGAGGTCAGACACTTCAAACAGAGCAGACGCCCGCCTGACTGGCAGTGTGTGTTTGACTGGCGACTGTCAGGCTGGCCAAGAGAGAGGGAGGGAGGGGGGGGTGTGTGAAGAAGAGGGAGGAAAGGAGGGTAGGGAGAGGAGGGTGTTTGACTGGTTGGCTGTCAGGCCGGCCAAGAGAGGAGAGGAGGGTGTGTGTTGTGTTTGTGTGAGAATCGTGTGTATACAATGACTGATGACAAAGCAAATTTTGCTCACTATATCTTTGAAATAAACAAGAAGCATGTAGGCACTATGACAGTGTGAGTCTGTAGTGTGTTGAAACATACATTGATCTCAAAACATACCCAACCCCAGAAAGGTTGAACGTGACTAATACTGCAGGGCTCTACGCTAATGTTTTCACCAAGGAGTACATGTGCTCCTAAATGAAAAAATTTAGGAGCAAACAAAGAAATTCAGGAGCACAGTGTTTTTTTTGGTGTATTTGTTTATTAAACATAACTTAACACAGGGGCGTCGTTAGACCCTTTTTACAGGGGCACGTGCCCAGTATAAATCTGCTGTGTCCCAGTAAAATCAAAAGTTTGAGTTTTAACAATTTACTTTATTAGTCAGTGCATTAATTAAGGTTGATAATCCCGAAAAAAATAAACGCAATATCCCAATCAACGCATGTAAAATCAAAGCAGTTTAACCGAAAACACAAAGCTTGCATTAACTATAGATGTCCCTGCCAAAGCTGATATCAAACTTGCATCCCTGAACTGTTATATAGTGGGTTAAGCGAGGGGAGTTTCTATAGCCTAATAGTGCATTGTGTGCAACACGCTTGGAAGAAGGGATATGAATGGGCCTGTGCCCCAGTACAGTTTTATGTCTAACAACGCCACTGACTTAACAGTTAATGCTAGACAACTAGCAACTTTCACTCTGATAGAACTAAAACAAATAGTTTAAGAAACATGTATATAGTTATAGTTAATATTTTCTTAAAATACTGGGACATTATAGACTATGTAAGCACGCCACGGATTAAAAGGCTTGGTAGTCAAAGTTAGGTAGACCCAGAGCCATATAAAAAGAGAGTTGGGACACTTCCATAGACTTCCATTGTAATCGAAGAAGGCAGAAGTAAAGCGTGTCATTTGCGACATAGTCCCAAACATTGTATTTTGCAACGTTCAACCCCATTCATGTTCAGTGTTACAAATCAAGTTAGCTATTTTGAAAATAATGCAGTAATTTGATCAATTTACCAGCTAACTTGCTTCATCACACTGAACATGAATGGCGTAATAGTTTGTGAAATACCCAGAGAAACACAAATATCCGACGAGGCAAAATCCCGGACAATTTTGGAATCCCTGCCGGACGCATTTTTTAGGTCTCGAAAAGAGGACGTATGGTCACCCAAATTTTAGCCTATATAGCCAGCTTTACTTAACGTTTATTGTAAGATATAACTTGTTAGATTCTAAATGCACATCTTATAAGGGCTAGCAACAATGAATTGCAGATTGAAGGGTCCCCAATCGTGCAGCTAGCTGTCGAAGCTCGGCAGGAATTTCAGGTCCACTCACTAAAAACAAACTTGACCCTCTCACTGGAAATATTGCATAATAAAATGTTTTATTGAATGCAATTGGTTGCCTTGTATATTCTGTTCTATTTACCAAACTCCTTTCTTGTCTTAAATTGAGCTGGTGTGTATGTTAATTAAGTATCACACATATGCATAATACAACACACCAGTAACCAATTGATATTATGTGTTACTATACCGAAAATGTCAGTAAATCAAGATGCTGCTACTGTCTGTCCCGTTGAAAACCATTCAAACAGGTTGCCAGCAGTGCACCCGACCTGTTTTTTTTGCGAGCTACTTGAACCAAGTGATAACGTGTCGGCGAGATCAGAGTGTTGTAACTCTTTTTATATGGCTCTGGCCCATTGGTTGCGAATCGTTGCTTGTGTGTCATTATGCTATGTTCACATCGTGCAATCGCGACTCCGTGACTTGCTTTCCATGTGAAATCAATGGTATGCTTCACTTCATCGCGCTGTTGTTCCGTGTATTGACAAAAACCCGTCACTCGCGCACTGTGCTCGTAAATTATTTTTCAAGTTCGCACATACATATTTCTAGGCGCAAATGCGAGTGAAATACTCGCACTGTAGAGCCCTGTACTGTGTGTTGCCGTCAGGGCTATACTAGTGTCCTTTTTGTTACTGTAAGTAACAAGTCTGTGCATGTCCGTGGTCTCCTTGCATTCTGTCATGGTGAATTTTTAAAAACAATTTGTTCAGATATAATGTGGGTTTATGGTTCCAATACTTGGGAATGTTGTGAATGTGTATGGCCAGAGCAAACTATGCCATTCTCTAGGTCAGCGGGTCCCAAACATTTTAGGCCACGCACCCCCTTCTACATCCCGACCGGGTTCACGTACCCCCACTCCCCCACACCTTAAAAAAAAGCAACAGAGCCTATTTATAGCCGCATTAAAATCGGACCAATGAGAGACCAGTTTGCTCGCGCGTGTAATTCATGTTTTAGTTTTGTGAAAAATCCCACTTTAAAAAAACATTATATTAACTACTTACTAACCGAGAGTGAGGTCATGCCGGGAAATATCAGACTGCGGCTTTAACGTATCGACCGAGTGATAGCGTATGGAGGACCAAACCTGCCATATTTACAAATGAATGAATGAATAAATGTCCACATCCATGCATTTAGACAGAAATAAACGAATATATGTATTAATTAATGCACAATTGTCAATCAATAGTTACATATATTTTACATTTATGTATGTATTTATTTTTGTATTCATTTATTTATTCATTTATTGATTGATTGATTTATTCATTCATTTATATATTCATTTATTTATTCATTTATTTATTCATTCATTCATTCATTGTTCCCAATATGATAATGAGAGGAGGCCAGTAGGCGTGGAAACTGACGTTCAGACATTGCAATCAATCCAGAGCCATAGATTCAATCAAGCTAACGCCTGGGACACACTGGCTGCGAAGCGTCCTGAAGCGCCACAATCTGCTACGAATGGCGCGATGCTGTTCACACTAGACACGCATTTCTCCACGCAGGTCACCAAGCCTTTCACCTTCTCTGAGCTTTCCTATTATACATGTAAAGCTGACATGGTACATAAACATGGCATAGGCTACAGGCTAATTAGGCAACTTGTTGCTCTAACAACCGTCGCAACAGCATCCCATTCCCAACATAATGTGGCAATGTTTGGCTTTTGTTGCCGTAGTCTTTGTAAAATACGTGCTGTGGGGCATACAACTCCATGTAGGACTAAGCTACATTTCATCTTCGATGATTAACTTTGTGTTGTCAATCTTCACAAATTTCTCTTCTGCTTGATTGGGGGTGATGACAGATCGCCTGTCTCGCTCTTATACACAGGACAAAAATGTTGGTTTGACAATCAACAATCAGGATTTTTTATTTTTAAATGTTTACATTTTGAGAATTGATCGGATATCGTTTTTATCGCGGTAAACACATGGTTGGCCGGTCAGCGTAGTGAAGTTGGGTGTTAAGTGATAGCCCACAACTGAAGTAGTCAATTCTTTATAACATGTTTGTTTATCCAAATATCATATGGTAAATTAAATCTTTGTTTTCAACGAGGTCGGCCAGCCTGGCCATGTAGGCTATGTTGTCCATAAAAACGATATCCGCTTCGCAGCCAGTGTGTCCCAGGCGTTAGCTAGATTGAATCTATGGCTCTGGATTGATTGCAATGTCTGAACGTCAGTTTCCACGCCTACTGGCCTCCTCTCATTATAATATTGGGAACAATGAATGAATGAATGAATAAATGAATGAATAAATGAATGAATAAATAAATGAATAAATAAATGAATAAATCAATAAATCAATCAATAAATAAATAAATCAATAAATGAATAAATAAATACAAAAATACGTAAATAAATGTAAAATATATGTAACTATTGATTGACAATTGTGCATTAATTAATACATATATTCGTTTATTTCTGTCTAAATGCATGGATGTGGACATTTATTCATTCATTCATTCATTTGTAAATATGGCAGGTTTGGTCCTCCATAATAGCGAGGTTGATACGCCAAAGCCAAAGTTTGGTCGAGGTTAGTAAGTTGTTTATTATATGGCATTTTTCCCTCCAATGTGGCATTGGAGGGAAGACATTTGAGATCATCAAATCTATGTACTCAGGCAACAAATGCAGCATTAAAATAGGAAACCAACACACTAATTTTTTCTCTCAAAAGAGGGGTGTCCGCCAGGGTTGTAACTTAAGCCCCACTCTATTTAATATCTTTATCAATAAGCTAGCAGAGACCCTCCAACAAGCAACTGCACCCGGCCTCCCTCTCCATGACACAGAAATCAAATCCCTGTTTTACGCAGATGATCTGGTTCTGATATCACCCGCAAAAGAAGGGCTACAACAGCAACTAGCTTTACTGGAAGAATACTGCCAAAATTGGGCCATGGAAGTCAATACAAAAAAGGCTAAAATCATGGTCATACAAAAAAGCCTAAATGTCAGGAAAAGAGGCACATATTCACACTGGGAAACAAAACTATAGAACATACAATGAGTTATACATACCTAGGCCTACAAATGACAGCCTCTGGTAGCTTCCGCTTAGCAGTGAATGCACTTAAAGAAAAAGCTTGTAGAGCTTTCTATGCAATAAAACAAAGATTTTATAAAATAACCATCCCAAGTAATATTTGGTGTAAAGTATTCGACAGCATCATCAAGCCTATTGCTCTCTACGGAAGTGAGATATGGGGCCCACTCAGCCGTCTAGACTTAAACAATTGGGAAAAGCACCCAATAGAGACTACATGCTGATTTCTGTCGAAATATATTTAATATACAAAGAAAAAAACCCACAAACGCATGTCGTGCAGAATTAGGATGATTCCCACTAACATTAGAAATCTAGAAAAGATCATTAACATTTTACACCCATTTAAAATCCAGTCCTGAGGAAACCTTCCACTCTAAAGCCCTTGCAGTCCATGAAGGTAACCCTGCGAGGAGCCCCCTGTGCCAGCTGGTTATGAGACTAACAAACCAGTTACCACCCGGCATACCTCCTTCCTCTTTACTAACACCAAACAGAATAAAACTAATCAATAAAACAGAAAACAAAAACTCCTACCTAAAACACTGGGAAAAAGAAACCAAGACACAAAACAAATTAGATTGCTATCGGGGCCTAAACAGAAACTATGAAATGGCTGAATATCTATATATTGTCAAGGACATAAAGCAAAGACAGCTGCTCACAAAATACAGAATGAGTGACCACACCCTTGCAATCGAAAAAGGAAGACATAAAAAAACATGGTTACCTAAAGAGTATAGAATCTGTGGGCACTGTACATCAGGGGAAATTGAAACAGAAAAACATTTCGTACTTAAATGTTACAAGTATAAGAGACCAATATCTGGAAAAATATAACCAGTTAATTGAATTGAATAAGCATGCAATGTATGTCAACTCATATTCAAATAAAATGTGGTGCACTTAAATTGTAACAGCAAAATTGATTTTGCAGTAGGTTATTTGTATACACTGACCCCATTGTACATCTTGCCATACAAAATACAGAATTTCCTACACACCTTCTGATTGGAAAACCTTCTCCAGAGCTGCATTTTCACTCCTCTTACGTGCTTTAGCTATATTTGTTGTGTTGGTGAAGTTACTGTAGCACCCTTGTAAAATCCAACATTACCTAGCATATGGTTCTGAGGTGCTGAATTTAAGTTGAATCTTTCCACTGTTTTTACTAGGGCTGTCCCCACTCAGTCGACTAGTCGATTTTCAGGTCGATATGCTCTTGGTCGACTAAGATTTTTTTAATAGAGCTGCCGTATGGCAGTGTGAGATCTGATTCCCGCTTGTGTCATCATTGCTGAATTAAAGAAATGTTCTACAGAAATTGTAGATTATATTATTTAAGACAAATGAAGCAAATCCAAAAAATATATAATTTAAAAGAAAAGGTGTTACTGTTTTCCCTTTCGTTAATCTGCGCTTTGTTTTTTTTGCACAGGGCACGAGCACAATTGGTTGCAGAACTACAAACTCTGCCATAGCCTACTTTGTCGGTGTTATTAGTCAAAATTGCAAAGAAATCTGTGGTATGGCAGCATTTCATTAAAGTACATTTACAAAGTACCGGGTGACTCGAAAAACGTTGAATGCAAACTCTGCCAACAACAATTTATTTTTCTAGCCTGGTCCTTATGGAAGCAAATCGTTACCAAAATTCAAATGCAAATGCATTTCCAGAAACGCATTTGCATTTTAAGAATGTGGCTGCGTTATTTGACTCATAAATGAAATTAGTAATCAATCATCCTATTTGCATTTTAATTTTCTTCTTCAAGAGTGCTCAATCTTTCACTTAATTAAAATGAAAAAAGAAATAGACATTTGAGATTTAATTTTCAAAACATGCCCCAGCAAATAGATACCAAAATTCAATTTGAAATGTAAAATTTGAAAATTAAAATGCATTTCCAGAAATGCATTTTCATTTTAAGAACGTGGCTGCAAAATCGTGACCACAATTCAAATTCAAATGCATTTCCAGAAATGCATTTTCATTTTCAAGAACGTGGCTGCAAAATCGTGACCACAATTCAAATTCAAATGCATTTCCAGAAATGCATTTTCATTTTAAGAACGTGGCTGCAAAATCGTGACCACAATTCAAATTCAAATGCATTTCCAGAAATGCATTTTCATTTTAAGAACGTGGCTGTAAAATCGTGACCACAATTCAAATTCAAATGCATTTGCAGAAATGCAAAATGAACGAAAAAGCATTCTGAGCGGCGCAGCAGAGTGACGTCAGTAGCCGCTCTTCTTCAGCTCCCTGCTGACCGAGCTATCCATCTTGTTCGGTAGGGAGCGGTGTGCACATCTGCATTGCATTACATTGCAAATGTGCCGGGAAATTGATTGAATTGCCGTCTTTAGAGCAACCGGTGCCGGTCCGTGAGTCATTTCGTACCGGGCCGCACAAAAAAGAATTAATAATATTATTTCATTTTAATTGATTATCAGAGTCTGAAAGACGTTTTATTCTGAAAAATGACCTGATTCTCTCCTTCTCAGCGGGCCTTTTCCCCTGAGCAAAAAAGCTCTGCAAAGACGTGTGTTTACTCATTTTTTAGCAAGTTTGTGGGCTTTATTGAACGGTATCATGCGCGTCTCTTACTCTTGACACATGACAAGTGATAGTTACCACTCAATGAAGCCTGTTTGAGACAACAACTCTATCGGTGTTTTGGATGAAGGCTATCCTGAGATCGCCACTAAAGCACTGAAAACCCTGCTTCCATTTCCAACATCAAGCGGGATTTTCTGCCGTGACAGCAATCAAACAACATTTTGGAATAGGCCTGAACTGGATATAAGGAACGCACTTCGGGTGTCACTGTCGTAGCTTATAGTCACACACAACAGTGGGACTGACACATCGAAAGCTAGCTAGTAACAATATAACGATGGAAAACCAGGCTAACCAGGCAATTGAAAAAACGGCTGTTTATTTTACATAAAACTCCAAAAACTATTTTTCGCTTAAATCAGCTAAACTAGGTGTGGAAGTCACTAACTAGGATCACATCAAACCCAGAATGTACATGCATTAGCAGCGCAGCTGTCCAGGGCCTATCTTTCCTCCCAGTCCGTTCTGCCGGTCCGTGAAAATATGTCTTACATGAAAGCGGTCCGTGACGCAAAAAAGGTTGGGGACCGCTGCTTTAGAGGATGCATCACAGACCATGGCGCTCCCTCAAATTGTGCAAACACTGTTAGAATTAGCTGAACAGGTAGAATCTAATAATATATCTGAGTCAGATGCCCGTGACCGAGTAGAACAAGTCATAGAGAGCTTGGCTGCATACTCTGCCGTCACAGATTTACACATTAATAGTAGCTCTGCCACTGTTTTATTCATTGTTTGACATCAAGTTGCTCAGTCTGTGATGCGTCCTCTAAAGACCCGGCAATTCAATCAATTTCCCGGCACATTTGCAATGTAATGCAATGCAGATGTGCACACCGCTCCCTACCGAACAAGATGGGTAGCTCGGTCAGCAGGGAGCTGAAGAAGAGCGGCTACTGACGTCACTCTGCTGCGCCGCTCAGAATGCTTTTTCGTTCATTTTGCATTTCTGCAAATGCATTTGAATTTGAATTGTGGTCACGATTTTACAGCCACGTTCTTAAAATGAAAATGCATTTCTGGAAATGCATTTGAATTGTGGTCACGATTTTGCAGCCACGTTCTTAAAATGAAAATGCGTTTCTGGAAATGCATTTGAATTTGAATTGTGGTCACGATTTTGCAGCCACGTTCTTGAAAATGAAAATGCATTTCTGGAAATGCATTTGAATTTGAATTGTGGTCACGATTTTGCAGCCACGTTCTTAAAATGAAAATGCATTTCTGGAAATGCATTTTAATTTTCAAATTTTACATTTCAAATTGAATTTTGGTATCTATTTGCTGGGGCATGTTTTGAAAATTAAATCTCAAATGTCTATTTCTTTTTCATTTTAATTAAGTGAAAGATTGAGCACTCTTGAAGAAGAAAATTAAAATGCAAATAGGATGATTGATTACTAATTTCATTTATGAGTCAAATAATGCAGCCACATTCTTAAAATGCAAATGCATTTCTGGAAATGCATTTTCATTAGAATTTTGGTAACAATTTGCTTCCATAGGTCCTAACCAGACTCTCGTACATTTCATTTGTACAGAGTCTGGCCTCGCTCCATTGACAAGCGTTGACTTCCTTGTAGGCGGGTACTCTGTTGAAGTTTAAAACTATTGGATCTGCCCAGAGCCACTCTGATCTGCCATAACCAATCGCTAGCGTTCGCCAATTCCTTCACCCCTACTGTAACAGAGCTAGCTGCCGTAGCAGGAAAATCAAACTGTTCCCGAACCCCGTGGGGAGGAGGGCCACAACATCATGGCCACCAACAAAACTCAGCAAAACTAGTTCTTGCTCCGGCTTTAGCTGTTGGATATTCGGCAGCGTTGCCACAACGGACCGAATGGCTTCGCTCGCATCTTTCTCCGCCTCCATTACGGAACTACAACACAAACTCGCACGACAGCCACTCCCTCTGTTCGCTGATTGACCGGTAGAAAATTAACCAGAGACATCTGACATACTTACCTCATGGCCAGACCTAGTACAGAAGCTAAATCTAAATTGAGCGGAAGTACGTAGGAGGGCAGAGCCAGGCTATTATTTTTCATAGTTCGACGTCGAATATGATGTAGCCTACCACCTGAAAAACGTAAGTTGGCCTACTTTTCTCATGCTAACGCGCTGGGTTGAAAAATGAATATGCCTAATATAAGAATCACATCCAAATCGAATGACATTATCTTCTTCGGCCAAGACAACAAAATTTTTCTCTGTTGCACCTTTCCCCACTCTGCTTCTACGTAAGTTTGCATGCTGCACGTTTTCAGGCAGTGATCAGCGCGCTCGGATGATTTGCATGTTAAACAAACAATATTTTTTATTTGTAGTACATTGTAAGAGATAATACATAATAACCAATCAGGCATTTTGTATTATATCGGCATTCGGTAACAACAGGACTGGTGACACGAGACTTATTATTAGTAATTAGCTTATTTTATAGCGGCTGAATCCAGCAGCTACATTGATAAATGTTTGTACATTTATGTTTGTTTAGTTGTCAATCTCCCTTCTTACGTATGTATTTCTTTCATATTATCTCTTAAAACAGTTAGTAAAAACATCACACAAAAGGGTTTGATAAAAAACATTGTGACATTTATAGAATAAAAAAAAGTTTCAAATTTCGATTAGTCGATTTTCAGAAGTGTTTTTTCGAGTCTTGGTCGACCAAAGAAAATCTAAGTCGGGGACAGATAGTTTTTACTGCAAGAATGCTTTCCTTGGTTTGCTACCTACATGCATACAGCATTCCATGATTGCAACTACTTGTGGCCTTGCTAGCGATACAATTAATTTTGCACGTACGTGTATTATGCTAATGAGGTTAGTTTCCAACTTGCCAAGTGTGCAGAGATGTCAATATGTATTGATAAGTGTTACTGATGTGGTATACCTACTCTTGGCTAATTATAATTACGTATGTCATTGATTCATGTCATTATTATATGTTTAGGCGACACACACTTAAAACAATACTGTACATTTATTTGAACAATGTTCTGCACATTTCATTATCACTTAACTGTTAACTTCTCTGATGACTAATAGCAGCGCAATAATTTAACAAATATGCTCACTTAAGTGGAATGTTGCAATGTTTCTTCAGAGAATACCTGAATTGCCCATTTGTTTTATTTTTTTCTCCATACATTTGAAGCCCAGTTACCCACTGACAATATACCGGCTCACCAAAATGCACATGTGAATGTTTACATCCTACTTTACTCGCCTTGAATATCGGGGTATACGATTGGTGGATTTTATGAAGGTGTCATGTACATGAGCTCTTATTGGATGCGGACCATAGTTGTCCGGAAAACAAAATGTTTGTTCCTTGAAAAATGTGCAAGAACTGGACATGCCAACACATTTTTTAAGGGTTGTAGAAAAGTTTTAAAGCGATACAGAGAAATCCAGCTCCTCCATCGCCAGGGATCGTTCAAATGCACAATGTTGAGCTTCGGCCCACCAGCTATATAGACTACAGTCACTGTTGGTCAGGGTGCACACAGTCACATCCTGAACATCATCGTGAGATCAGCTTAGCTCTTTCTCACATGTCAAGGAGCACGGCTCTAACTCTCATGGGTCACCACAAAAGGTCACCATGGTCTTGGTCTTCAAAAGGCAGGGTGTTGTACTCATCTAGCCCGTTCAGGGACATGTTCATGGTTTCCTTAGTTTGCTGCCAAAGCGTCCTTGGGTCTCAGTTTAACGATACCACTTAATTCACAATGTTTGTCGTTGTTGAAGCCTACTTCTGTGCAGGCTAGGCTGGATAGGATCCACTGGTATAGTTAAGAGGCACTGACAAAATGAATGGTTGGTTTTAAAAGCAGTATGTTCATACTCGTACTCGTCTTGTTACCCATTTTTCTCTATTGAACGAAACGTGCACCTTTTTAAAGGTCTGTGATGCTTGTCTGACATGTTGTGGCTGAATTCCAAAACCTTGAATTAGAACCTTGATAACCGTTTTAAGTTACTTCTGCCAGATGGTTTTTACACACAGACACCTGGGAAGTTATAATTTGAAACAGTTTGGAACACTGTGCCTGTTAGGCACTTTCACAATATACTGGACAGATGGATTCTCGCGTGGACGTGATCTCACAAACCCAGCTGTCTCACAAGGTTAAAACTTGTTTACCTGACAGAATACCACCATGGCAGCAGCCCACTGTTGGGACTGATAGGGAAACACTACACTGACACCTAGTGGCCAAACTGACACACTACAAGTGCAAAACTATTGGGAACCAAGAGTAGTTCCCAATAGTTTTGTAGTGTTTTTCCATTTTAATCTTTTATGTGATTTACTGTTTATTTAGACTTAAAAAACATTACAGCATGTCCACTGTAGTGAACCACAGGACCATTATAGTTTGAAAAGACAGCCAAACTTAGAAGGTAGAAAAACTGAACGTATTATGGTGTCACAATCACACGATCAAGTAATGGCCTGACTTTCCAAAAAATGTCTGTCTTTTTGGTTTCTTCTGTTTCATCCAGTGTTATGCTAGCAAGTTTCAAAAGGATTAACATTGTGTACGGTTGACAAACAGTAAATATCATTTGACAATATTTGACAAAAAGACTAGCTGGCCAGTAATGTCATTGTCCCCAAATCAATATCAAGATGTTCACAAAAAAAATAATCGGACACGTGTTGCCTACAAGTTAAAAAAATTTGGATCAAAAAGATTTTCAAAGCCATGCTGATTCTCAAGCAAGGCGTTTCTTTGTAAATATGGTACAGTAATGATACTCCACGTGCTGCTAAACTAGACAAAAGATTGCTAAAGACGGGTTATTTATACAACATCGATAGTGATTTCAAAAACAGGCTTGCTTCCCAGCAGCAGAAGAGTGCAGTTTGCTAAGAAATCACAATATTAAAATTCTCAGTTGATTGAAGTGAAACAGCGTTTACACAATCCAGGTTCTGACAGCTGTGGTCTGAATAAAAAACATCCTTTAAAAAAACGTTACATTTATTGGAGGTTTTCATTCAAAATATTGATTGTTATAAAGGGCGTATCCCAATATATGGCTGTATCCAGCGGGAAACAGTTGTAAAAAGAGTAATATTTTACGTTGTTTTATTATGTTTTATGCCAACAATATAGTTTTAACATAATTTGTTAGTATACTGCAAATTCATATTTCATTGATCTGTATTTAAATAGTAAATTAATATATTTGTACAAACTGTATTTAACAACTAGGCTGAAACACTAGTGTCATACTCATCTTAGGTCTGACACTGTTCTCTGCATGTTTTATTTGAAGCCAAGAGTTTTGTATAAAGCAGGGTCATATCTACCCAACATAGTTTTCATCACAAAACATGAGAGAGATCCTTTCCTCAGGACCATGTCAACAGTGACCCGTGCTCTGTCCTTCCTCACTGCCTCCACCTTCACTGCCTCCATCTCAGCATCGTTGATGACTTTCTCCTGAAGAAGGCCATCCAGCAGATCATCCAGGACAGGCCTGGACACTCGCTCCACAAACTTCAGTCTTGCAGAGCGCAGCTGCTCCTCTGCAGAGCCCTTCTGAGCATGCTCAGTCTGCATACCTCCCATCGATGAGGAACCTGGTTGTGTGGAGGAAACCCAGATGTGTTCAGCTGTTCAGAGATGAAGTGTTTACTGTGATAGAACAACATTGTTGAGGGAGAAGCAGCAGATCACTGCTACCTTACATTTTATACATTTAGCCAGGGCTCAACATTAAAAAAAATTGGGTTTGAAACTTACTGGCCCCAAGACAGTTTTTACTGGCCCCCCCTCCAAAAGTTGTAATTTATCATTGTTACAACAAAACCAAAGACTTATAAGTTGTGTTATTCTGTTAATATGTTTAACCATTTATTAAACACATCCTGGATATAAAAAGAACAAAAATGAAATCACATTTCTAGTGATAAAAAATTAAAGGGTAATAGTCAGCAAAACAATTGACTCTTAACCTCAAACATGACGTGCTCTCTTCCCTGCTGACAGCCATCTCTGCTCAACTCTGTCTGGCTGAAACTGAAACCTCTGGTCCCTCAATGCTAATATATAAAAGCTTCCATAGCATTTCATCAATATGATACTAAGTACCCAAGTCGACACCATTCTTCTGCTGCAGTTCAATAGCCTGGGGGAACGAGACGAACGGCTGGCCTGTCTTAATTACGTGATATGCCGTTGTTCTAAGTCGTGCAATAACACGATGGGCATCTACATTTACATTCCTGACCAGTATGGTCAAACCATGTGCTGTCTGCTAGCATGGCTGGTCAGGTATTGTTTTCGAAAAATATCCACTTTTGTCTGCTTTAGACGGGAACAGACGACACCATAAAAAAAGTTGCTTCCGTTTGAGCTCGTAGCTCTACTTTGCTGCCATCTTCACGTTATTGTTTCGCGCCAGTCTCGCGCCAGTTGTTAAATGTATCGAGATTAGAGAATTACAATTTGACAACCAGTCGTCACTCACTACTCAAGTCTTGATTTGCCAACTGTGTATGGAAGCAAATCGTTACCAAAATTCAAATGCAAATGCATTTCCAGAAATGCATTTGCATTTTAAGAATGTGGCTGCATTATTTGACTCATAAATGAATTTAGTAATCAATCATCCTATTTGCATTTTAATTTTCTTCTTCAAGAGTGCTCAATCTTTCACTTAATTAAAATGAAAAAGAAATAGACATTTGAGATTTAATTTTCAAAACATGCCCCAGCAAATAGATACCAAAATTCAATTTGAAATGTAAAATTTGAAAATTCAAATGCATTTCCAGAAATGCATTTTCATTTTAAGAATGTGGCTGCAAAATCCTGACCACAATTCAAATTCAAATGCATTTCCAGAAATGCATTTTCATTTTCAAGAACGTGGCTGCAAAATCGTGACCACAATTCAAATTCAAATGCATTTCCAGAAATGCATTTTCATTTTAAGAACGTGGCTGCAAAATCGTGACCACAATTCAAATTCAAATGCATTTCCAGAAATGCATTTTCATTTTAAGAACGTGGCTGTAAAATCGTGACCACAATTCAAATTCAAATGCATTTGCAGAAATGCAAAATGAACGAAAAAGCATTCTGAGCGGCGCAGCAGAGTGACGTCAGTATCCGCTCTTCTTCAGCTCCCTGCTGACCGAGCTACCCATCTTGTTCGGTAGGGAGCGGTGTGCACATCTGCATTGCATTACATTGCAAATGTGCCGGGAAATTGATTGAATTGCCGGGTCTTTAGAGCAGCGTTCCCCAACCGGTGCCCACCGGTCCGCGGACCGGTACCGGTCCGTGGGTCATTTCGTACCGGGCCGCACAAAAAAGAATTAATAACATTATTTCCTTTTAATTGATTATCAGAGTCTTAAAGACGTTTTATTCTGAAAAATGACCTGATTCTCTCCTTCTCCGCGGGCCTTTTCCCCTGAGCAAAAAAGCTCTGCAAAGACGTGTGTTTACTCATTTTTTAGCATGTTTGTGGGCTTTATTGAACGGTATTGTGCGTGTCTCTTCCTCTTGACACATGACAAGTGATAGTTACCACTCAATGAAGCCTGTTTGAGACAACAACTCTATCGGTGTTTTGGATGAAGGCTATCCTGAGATCGCCACTAAAGCACTGAAAACCCTGCTTCCATTTCCAACATCAAGAAGGAATAGGCCTGAACTGGATATAAGGAACGCACTTCGGGTGTCACTGTCGTAGCTTATAGTCACACACAACAGTGGGACTGACACATCGAAAGCTAGATAGTAACAATATAACGATGGAAAACCAGGCTAAGAAACTTAAAGATGGGTCAATTGAAAAAACGGCTGTTTATTTTACATAAAACTCCAAAAACTATTTTTCGCTCAAATCAGCTGAACTATTTTTCTCGCGCGCTCCGCGTGCTCGCATTAGGTGTGGAAGTCACTGACTAGGATCAAACCCAGAATGTACATGCATTAGCAGCGCAGCTGTCCAGGGCCTATCTTTCCTCCCAGTCCGTTCTGCCGGTCCGTGAAAATATGTCTTACATGAAAGCGGTCCGTGGCGCAAAAAAGGTTGGGGACCGCTGCTTTAGAGGACGCATCACAGACCATGGCGCTCCCTCAAATTGTGCAAACACTGTTAGAATTAGCTGAACAGGTAGAATCTAATAATATATCTGAGTCTGATGCCCGTGACCGAGTAGAACAAGTCATAGAGAGCTTGGCTGCATACTCTGCCGTCACAGATTTACACATTAATAGTAGCTCTGCCACTGTTTTAGTCATTGTTTGACATCAAGTTGCTCAGTCTGTGATGCGTCCTCTAAAGACCCGGCAATTCAATCAATTTCCCGGCACATTTGCAATGTAATTGCAATGCAGATGTGCACACCGCTCCCTACCGAACAAGATGGGTAGCTCGGTCAGCAGGGAGCTGAAGAAGAGCGGCTACTGACGTCACTCTGCTGCGCCGCTCAGAATGCTTTTTCGTTCATTTTGCATTTCTGCAAATGCATTTGAATTTGAATTGTGGTCACGATTTTACAGCCACGTTCTTAAAATGAAAATGCATTTCTGGAATTTTCAAATTTTACATTTCAAATTGAATTTTGGTATCTATTTGCTGGGGCATGTTTTGAAAATTAAATCTCAAATGTCTATTTCTTTTTCATTTTAATTAAGTGAAAGATTGAGCACTCTTGAAGAAGAAAATTAAAATGCAAATAGGATGATTGATTACTAAATTAATTTATGAGTCAAATAATGCAGCCACATTCTTAAAATGCAAATGCATTTCTGGAAATGCATTTGCATTTGAATTTTGGTAACGATTTGCTTCCATAACTGTGCGCCCCACGAGCTGCAAAGTTATTTATTCATTTAGCAGATAGCAAAACATATGAAGGATGTTAACTTTTACAATTCAAATTTTTTTTTCAATCGATAATTTGCAGTGGCCCGATCGGGCCAGTGAGTTGCTAGTTTAACTGTCCCGACGTTACTTTTTACTGGCCCCGGGCCATCGTTATTGTCGAGCCCTGCATTTAGCAGATGATTCTGTCCACAGTGACATACAAATAGTGCATACAGAAAGTACAGAAGATACCGCAAGTATCAGAAGTATTTTGTTCTCATCAGCTAAACCTCATCAAACAGGAATTGAGATTGGGTTGGGCTTCCTTTTATTCAGTATCTTGGTGAATGGGACCGATTCTGGCGTCCGGTTGGTGGACGTTGCTGCCAATCATGAACCTCTGTAAAGTACAGCAGAAACAGAAGCCTGAATGTGGACCCTGAGGATGTCCTGTACCTGGTAGTGGAACACGTGCCGCCCAAACCTCCTTTCCTTCTTCCCCTCTCTCCAGAAGCCTCAACCCCACCTTTTCTGTGTCGGCGCTCAGAAACACCTGGAAGGTGGGGTGGTAGTTTGGACCGTAGTTCCAGTGGACCTGAACATGCTGGAACACAGATGAGAGCATTGGGCCTCATTCACCAATATCTTCCTAAGTTATTTCTTAAATTTGTTCTTAAAGTTCCTAAGATAAATCTACGTGTGATTCATGACGTTTTCTTAAACAGCAGAATTGTTCTTAGAATGATGAATGCAAATATTTCGTAAGTTGAAAGCTTGTGCCCTGTTGCTCCTATTTAGCACAGGTAAACGCCCTGTTAATTCCCATAAAAGGGCATGATATGGCAGGGCTGTGTGCACACTCAGAGAAATGTCAAAACGACGTGGTAAAGACGGTGGAGGCCTCGATGAAAGACAGAAAAACTTTTAATAATTCTGAAGTAGAGGTACAGCTGCAAGAAGTTAGCGACAAACGACACATCATATTTAGCGTCAGCGGTGGTTACAAAGCAGTAAATAAAACCGATGCATGGAATGCAATTACTCATACAGTGAACGCTGTATCTGGAGAAGGGCGCAGAACTGATGAAGTGAAAAATAAATGGTTTAACTTTAATCTTAATTCTTAAGCAAAAAAACATCCATTGACTGTTACAAATATCCATGAGGACTGCTCTTGGTAGCCTAAAGCGTCCCAACAGGTAGCCTACTCGTCGCTCTCTGCAAATAAATCGGTATGGTCAAGGAAGATGTGTTCCCTCCTCAGGGAACGATCTGCAAAATTTTGCAGCAGCAACAAATACGCCATTGTGTGGTGTAGTCCTAGTGTACGGAATAAGCCTACTTTGGGCCTATAAATACAGTGATAAGTCACTTATTATTGGATGGCAACGTTCCCTGTTAACATAATTGATTTGAATTGAAGGCAAAGCAAGGCTAGTTTACAGTTTTTTTTACAATCGCTATGACAATCTTTTCAATACATCTAACAAGTTTCCTTAACTCTTAATGCACCAACACACCTACCACACACATTTGTTAATTTCATGCTCAAAATCACACATTGTAAACTCAACTCAAACGCTCATTTTCATAACACAAAAATACACTAAACATGACACCATGTCTACCAAACACTAACACATGTTCTCTTTCAACAGGAACATTTAATCAATCATAGCACATGTCATAAAAAAACACTAACATCAGATGAAATTACAGAAACTGCATTCTATTATACAGTATATGTGTCAGGTCTCACGGTATATGGATCATAGATTGTGTTTTGCAATTCAGTTTCTTTTGAAGCCTCTTTACATTTTTGTTTTGTTGGGTTTAGTAAATGCATGCATTTAGTTTCTTTTGTTGCAGAAATTCAGAACAAAAAATGAATGACCCATCTCAGAGTAGCTTTATAGAATGTATGGTTACTGTATTGAAAAAAAGAAGACAGAAACATAATTGCTGCAGTAAAGGCTTTGTTTGCAACAGGACATTACTGCAAGACATATGCAATATAGCTTCCATTTACAGTATTACCCTAGCTCTGGCCCTTCTCTGAGCACCACCACACATTCTAACTCCTCTCCCTTGTCCTGGTACTTGTCTTCCTCTCCCTCGTGCAGGCATTACATATTCTTTTTTTCTTCGTGTTTCTCTGTATTGTTCTTTTTCCACATAAGATCAGCCCAAATAGGTCCGCTTACTGTATACACCTGAGTGTTTCCGAGTTGGGAATCAGCTGTGATTTACAGTATTTCCATAACTTCAACCAGCTGTTTCTCAGTAGCAATAGAATAAAATACAGGGGATATGTTTGTATTTCAATTTACAATATGAACAGCTGTTCACTTTGACTTTAACCAATAAGTTAGGTTTTGAACATGATGTTATCTGTTCCGACATACAGTGTGAAAGCATTGGTAAATTGGGCAGTAAAAATCGATTGTTTTGGTCTTGGTTGAGCTTGTGTGTAAAAGAACTTCAGGCATTTAACATTTGTGTTTATTCTATGCATTTTGTGTGAGAGCAACAAGAAATGTGTTAATGGTATAGCCAATACAGACGGATGTTGTGTTAATGGTATAGCCAATACAGACGGATGTTGTGTTAATGGTATAGCCAATACAGACGGATGTTGTGCTAAGAGTTTAGGAAACTTGTTAAAAGTATTGAAAAAATTGTCATAGCGATTGTAAAATACTGTATTTACATAGGCCTAGCACAATTCATACACAATGGAAATTCAAAGTGCTTTACAAATGAGCAGAAGTGTAAGTGTAGTGTGTATTTATTAAAACAAACAAAAAGAACATGTGTAAAATTATGAAAATTATTAGTTGGAAAATTAAAAAGGAGAGAAATATTCAATTTTAAATTAGAACGGACGATAACTACTTATTTTGCACAAACATGTCAGCTCTCAATTGTGCGTAAGAGTGCTCTTGGGTGTGCGTAAATTCTGTTCTTACCTAAGAACAAATCCCAAATAAGAAAACATTGGTGAATGCCAGAATCTTCGTCAAAACTGCGTAAGTGGGGTTTGAGAACAAATTTGTTCGTAAGAACATTTGGTGAATGAGGCCCATTGTTAACAGCTAAATCGGAACCATTCAGAACCATCTGTCTGGTAGGGATGAGCCTAGGCCAGTGGATAATTAGCAGTGTTTCCCACATAATTAGATTATATTTGTTGTGGTAGGCAGGGGTGTAGCCAGATGTTGTAAACATTAGGGGTTTAGCCAAAACCTAGGTCCTAGTGTCGGTTTGATGTGAGTGCAGGTAGGGAATAACTATGAATATTAGTGTTTTTAACTTGAATGTATCCGTTTTTGACTAATTTGTGCAGAGAATTATGATACTAAGGCCCAATCCCAATGTCCCCCCTAAGCCCTGAACCCTCAGACTTAGTTGACGTCACCTAGTAAGTGAATGAGTGCAAGAGGCTACAACGGCTTAAAATACTATAAATCTAAATGGGACAGCACTTTGCTGCATTATCGGAAAAATTGTAATGTTGTTGGATCAAATCTGATGAAAGCATATTTGGAACTATAATCAAAGGACAAATTACAAACAGTTCTGTCTATATTGACCATCAGTGAGCTTTGTGTTAAAAACGCTTCTATGCTTGTTTGTTTACCATTCTTCTTCTTTCTATTCCCCAATCTCAATCTCCACCCTAAACCCTAACAGACTTTCTTTAGGCTGCAAGGGCTCAAAATACTATGAATTTGGCATACAACACTTTGGCATTGTCCCGTGACCTTGTCAACGCTGAAACACTTATTGTGGATGTAAATTTTTTTTTCTAAACATGAACTTCAGGGTTAGTTACTCCTTCCATGCTTGTTTGTTTACTGTTCTTCTTCTTTCTTACCTTATAAGGCGGGTTTGCAGGGATTTTTCTCTTGCTTCCGGGCTTCCCCTGGTAACCCTTGTGTTTCACGTCACAACGCTGTGAATTGTGGGCAATTCCCTCATTGTGGCTAAAATCTGCCAAAATGCAGGTTTACAGAAAGGGCCCAAAATGTCTGCCAAAGAGCCCTAGCACACTTACCGATTTGACAGTGGGACAGCCCTAAACCCTTACAGAGTTAGCGAGAACGCATCTCTAAGTCTGTGAGTCTGTGAGGGTCCGTTGTAGTGAGCGGGGCAAGAAGGGGCTGGGAGAATCAATGCGCTGCTCACAGCTTTACAATGAAATATTTTTAAGCCATGTTAAACAGTAAAAACAAATTTATTTATACATTTGTGGCGGTCCATTTTTTATAAATCAATGTATGGGAAACACTGATTAGGTAAGAATGTTTGATGAAAACAAATTTGTAAGAAAACCAACTCAGATAATATAAAAGTTGTTTTGAGCCTAACAGGACATAATTTGACAACATCATTATAAATTAGTATGAGAGTTTACCTTAGGTTGGATCTCATCTCCCTCCACATCACCGCGCAGACTGTAGAATTCCCAACGAGAGAGTTTACAGTCTGAACACACAGGTATGTAGGAGCTCAATCTCTGCATCCTCTCCACCTACAACAGGACAATGTATTACATATGTCAGCATGTCACTATCTTGGCATAGCTCACCAACTTACTTCTACCCTTTCTTTAACCACTTTAAATTCACACTTTTCACTGCTTGTTGGCACAACCATAGCAACCGATATACTGATTTTTGTATGAAGCATGTTGAAAGGATGGTACCTCCAGGAGTGAAACGTTGTGTGGTAAAACAACCAGGTTCAGGAGAGAGTATTGTGGTTGCAGGAAGGGCAGCACCTGCCCCCTGATGGTGAGGAAGGGTATGAACCGTCTCACCAAACCCCACAGGGACAGGTCTGTGATGTTCACCACCACATGTGTGTCAGTCACCCTCAGGGGAGGCAAAATCTCCATAGTACCAGCACTGACATGAGCCACAGACAAGGAGTCAAGACCCTCTCCTGTAAGACAGCCAGGTTCCAGTCAGCAGCAGTATTTCAGAGCTGAGAAGGGCAAGTGTAGTATTACTGAGTTGTGAGAGGTGTGGAACTCACCAGAGAGAATCTCACAGTGTGGGAGGTGCAGCTGACAGACAGAGCCCTGAGGACAGCTGATGTTGAACATGGGTCCTGCAGGGGTCTGGCCTTTGGAGAGCAGCAGACCTTCGTCCCATTGGACAGTTCTGTACAGCACCTCCCCCTCTCCCTCCATCTGAAAGACCAGACCTGTCAACCTGCACTGGAACACACCTGCATGGGGGCACTGGAGCCTGGGGGACAAAGGACAACAGTGATGATTACATTCATGGAGATGAAGAATACCTCTAAGATACTACAGAACTGCACCGTCACCTGTATGACATCTCTGAAGGTGGTGAGGTGTATTCAGGCATCACAACATATGGAACAGTTAGGCTCTGGAAACAGGAGAGAAATTCAAATAATCAAAAATGAATTATGTAACATTTTCATTTACCTGACATTTTGGAATAAAATATTGTACCTGACCAGATCATCTGGTAGTCTACGTACCGGTCCTTGTGGTTCCCTGCTGTGTGCAAGTTCAGGGTTTAATCTGGTGTGTGGAGATCTGTGTGGTTTAATCCCTGAGCTGTGATGAGAAGTACTGGACATCTGGGAGCCGTAGCCAGAGCTCCCCAGAGACATGACATCAGATCTACCATCTTCCCACTCTGTAGAGAAACACAGCAGGTCAGACCAGCTATTACTGCCTCCCCACTTTGTAAAGAAACACACCAGGTCAGACCAGCTACTGGGCTGGTTAGCTTCCTACTCAGGGACCACATCTATGGAATATTCAACTGACTGAAGGACAGAAAGGCAAACAGGTAAGTATCTAGACAGACAGCAGGTAGACAGACAGGCAGACAGACAGGCATCTTACTCTCTTGTCTCTGCAGCGATCCAGCCTCAGGTCCAGCCTCAGATCCAGCCTCAGATCCAGCCTCAGATCCAGCCTGAGGTCCAGCCTCAGACATACAATCAGAATCACTGTCTGTCTGAGCTCTGCTGTCTCCACTCACTGCACAACAACAACATACAAATAACTAAACAAGGTCTAGTATTACGCAGTGTAACATCCACAGAGAGTCAAGGCCGTCCTGGAACCCTCAGCACCAGGGACAGCAGGCTCTGCATGGACAGGTCATGGAGGGACAGCAGGCTCTGCATGGACAGGTCATGGAGGGACAGCAGGCTCTGCATGGACAGGTCATGGAGGGACAGCAGGCTCTGCATGGACAGGTCATGGAGGGACAGCAGGCTCTGCATGGACAGGTCATGGAGGGACAGCAGGCTCTGCATGGACAGGTCATGGAGGGACAGCAGGCTCTGCATGGACAGGTCATGGAGGGACACCAGGCTCTGCATGGACAGGTCATGGAGGGACAGCAGGCTCTGCATGGACAGGTCATGGAGGGACACCAGGCTCTGCATGGACAGGTCATGGAGGGACAGCAGGCTCTGCATGGACAGGTCATGGAGGGACAGCAGGCTCTGCATGGACAGGTCATGGAGGGACACCAGGCTCTGCATGGACAGGTCATGGAGGGACAGCAGGCTCTGCATGGACAGGTCATGGAGGGACAGCAGGCTCTGCATGGACAGGTCATGGAGGGACAGCAGGCTCTGCATGGACAGGTCATGGAGGGACAGCAGGCTCTGCATGGACAGGTCATGGAGGGACAGCAGGCTCTGCATGGACAGGTCATGGAGGGACACCAGGCTCTGCATGGACAGGTCATGGAGGGACACCAGGCTCTGCATGGACAGGTCATGGAGGGACAGCAGGCTCTGCATGGACAGGTCATGGAGGGACACCAGGCTCTGCATGGACAGGTCATGGAGGGACAGCAGGCTCTGCATGGACAGGTCATGGAGGGACACCAGGCTCTGCATGGACAGGTCATGGAGGGACACCAGGCTCTGCATGGACAGGTCATGGAGGGACAGCAGGCTCTGCATGGACAGGTCATGGAGGGACAGCAGGCTCTGCATGGACAGGTCATGGAGGGACAGCAGGCTCTGCATGGACAGGTCATGGAGGGACAGCAGGCTCTGCATGGACAGGTCATGGAGGGACACTAGGCTCTGCATGGACAGGTCATGGAGGGACAGCAGGCTCTGCATGGACAGGTCATGGAGGGACAGCAGGCTCTGCATGGACAGGTCATGGAGGGACAGCAGGCTCTGCATGGACAGGTCATGGAGGGACAGCAGGCTCTGCATGGACAGGTCATGGAGGGACAGCAGGCTCTGCATGGACAGGTCATGGAGGGACAGCAGGCTCTGCATGGACAGGTCATGGAGGGACAGCAGGCTCTGCATGGACAGGTCATGGAGGGACAGCAGGCTCTGCATGGACAGGTCATGGAGGGACAGCAGGCTCTGCATGGACAGGTCATGGAGGGACAGCAGGCTCTGCATGGACAGGTCATGGAGGGACACCAGGCTCTGCATGGACAGGTCATGGAGGGACAGCAGGCTCTGCATGGACAGGTCATGGAGGGACACCAGGCTCTGCATGGACAGGTCATGGAGGGACAGCAGGCTCTGCATGGACAGGTCATGGAGGGACACCAGGCTCTGCATGGACAGGTCATGGAGGGACACCAGGCTCTGCATGGACAGGTCATGGAGGGACAGCAGGCTCTGCATGGACAGGTCATGGAGGGACAGCAGGCTCTGCATGGACAGGTCATGGAGGGACAGCAGGCTCTGCATGGACAGGTCATGGAGAGACACCAGGCTCTGCATGGACAGGTCATGGAGGGACACCAGGCTCTGCATGGACAGGTCATGGAGGGACACCAGGCTCTGCATGGACAGGTCATGGAGGGACAGCAGGCTCTGCATGGACAGGTCATGGAGGGACAGCAGGCTCTGCATGGACAGGTCATGGAGGGACAGCAGGCTCTGCATGGACAGGTCATGGAGGGACAGCAGGCTCTGCATGGACAGGTCATGGAGGGACAGCAGGCTCTGCATGGACAGGTCATGGAGGGACAGCAGGCTCTGCATGGACAGGTCATGGAGGGACAGCAGGCTCTGCATGGACAGGTCATGGAGGGACACCAGGCTCTGCATGGACAGGTCATGGAGGGACAGCAGGCTCTGCATGGACAGGTCATGGAGGGACACCAGGCTCTGCATGGACAGGTCATGGAGGGACAGCAGGCTCTGCATGGACAGGTCATGGAGGGACACCAGGCTCTGCATGGACAGGTCATGGAGGGACACCAGGCTCTGCATGGACAGGTCATGGAGGGACAGCAGGCTCTGCATGGACAGGTCATGGAGGGACAGCAGGCTCTGCATGGACAGGTCATGGAGGGACAGCAGGCTCTGCATGGACAGGTCATGGAGAGACACCAGGCTCTGCATGGACAGGTCATGGAGGGACACCAGGCTCTGCATGGACAGGTCATGGAGGGACACCAGGCTCTGCATGGACAGGTCATGGAGGGACAGCAGGCTCTGCATGGACAGGTCATGGAGGGACAGCAGGCTCTGCATGGACAGGTCATGGAGGGACACCAGGCTCTGCATGGACAGGTCATGGAGAGACACCAGGCTCTGCATGGACAGGTCATGGAGGGACAGCAGGCTCTGCATGGACAGGTCATGGAGGGACACCAGGCTCTGCATGGACAGGTCATGGAGGGACAGCAGGCTCTGCATGGACAGGTCATGGAGAGACACCAGGCTCTGCATGGACAGGTCATGGAGGGACACCAGGCTCTGCATGGACAGGTCATGGAGGGACAGCAGGCTCTGCATGGACAGGTCATGGAGGGACAGCAGGCTCTGCATGGACAGGTCATGGAGGGACAGCAGGCTCTGCATGGACAGGTCATGGAGGGACAGCAGGCTCTGCATGGACAGGTCATGGAGGGACACCAGGCTCTGCATGGACAGGTCATGGAGGGACAGCAGGCTCTGCATGGACAGGTCATGGAGGGACAGCAGGCTCTGCATGGACAGGTCATGGAGGGACAGCAGGCTCTGCATGGACAGGTCATGGAGGGACACCAGGCTCTGCATGGACAGGTCAGCAGCAGGGCCCAGACGGGGGAAACGAGGGCTACAGTGGGCGAGCACCGCTCTCCAACAACCACGTATCGCTTATCAAAGTAAACACGTCTCTCTTGTGACCCGTTCAGGCCCAAGAGGAAGTGCACATGCTCAACCTCCGTTAGTCTGAACCAGTTTACATCGTACACGTCCCAGGGCCTCTGACTCTGTGAATGTTACAGTATCTTCTCAGATCCATGGACAATCACAGATAGCAATACAGATGGCAAATACACAGCAAGCTATAGCTCAGTGGTTGAGTATTTCACTGTAGCTCAAGAGGTCACTGGTTCAGATAGCCTTATGGAAAAAGTGTTTGCTAAATAAATGCAAAACATTTGTATTTATTTAGCAAACATTTATGTATTGATTAGGGCTGTCAGTTAAACGTGTTATTAACGGCGTTAACGCAAACTCATTTTAACAGCGTACTTTTTTTTATTGCAAGATTAACGTTCTTTTTGGCCTAGCAAACTTTGTCGTTTTTTTCACATGCTGTTGCAACAACTACTGATGTTAGAAAAACTACAACACCACACCGGATCTAGCTAGACCGGAAACAAAACAACAGGCATGCCGCTCTCTTGTTTGGGCTTGCAAGCCGGCTAAAGAGTAGTAGGCTAACGTTATGTTTTGAGTGGATGGCGAGCGCGAGATGCCGAAATGGATGCCAATAAGATTCTGAATGGAAAGTTTACTTTTAAAAAGTTGCCAGATGGTTCCATTGACAAGACCAAAGTGATCTGTGTGTTTTGTTGTTGTGAACTGAGCTATCATCGCAGCACGTTCAGTCTGAAATACCACTTGAAGGTTAAGCACACAGCTGATGCGAATTCTCCGCCCCGTCGTCAAAGCCAGGCGATTGCAATGTTGTTTTCAATTAAAAAAAACATTTGCACTAAGCAATCCGATCCACTTTTCCATGTTGATAAGAGCATTAAAATGAGAAAAAATAATGGGACAAAAATAAATCAAGGGACATTAAGAATAGATCAAAATGTGCGCTTAATTGCGATTAATCACAAGTTAATTATGACATTAATGCGATTAATCGCGATTAGATATTTTAATAGTTTGACAGCACTAGTATTTATTTGAAATGAAAATCTACCATTTGGAGAATGTTAATGATCAGTGTTGAATTGGTTGTACATACAATTATGTATGTACCAGCGCTGTTGTTAGTACAGTAAATAGTCAGATACTAACTGCTTGGTGGGATGAGGTCTATGCTCCTAGCTGTTTTCACAGGCAGTGGTGATGTCTGATCCTCTTCAAGACTCCAGTTCATTTCTTGACTTCCATCCATCTCAGGCTGAAACACATCTCCACTGTTTCCTGCCACCATCTCCTTCACCTTGTCCAACAGCTCAGTGACCTGAGTGTCATCACCCCTGTTATTATTGTTGAAAACATGATACCTGTTCCCACATTTCTCAACAAGCCACTGGAGGGCCTTCCCTTCTCTTTCAATGTGCTGCTCAATGGTTGTGTCTCCCAGACGGTCCCCACAGGTGAACAGCACTATAGTGTGACTCCAGACACTCTCACTGAGAAGCTGCAGGTGTCCCTCTACAGAATTGGCTTCTTCCTCTGTGAATGAGACATCCAGCCGTATGACCAGGAGGAGAGTGTGGGGTCCTGGAGGACACAGAGACACACTGCGTACTATCTCCTGTATAACCTGCTCAGTAGTCTCCTCTACAGGGAGATTACTCCTCCATCCTGGAGTGTCAACCACAGTGACCTGCCTCCCTGCTACTTCTCCCTGTCTCTTCACACACTGAGCAGCTGTCCTCAGGTCAAACTCCTCTCTGCCCAGGATGGTGTTTCCTGATGAACTCTTCCCTGCACGTTTCCCCCCCAGCAGCACAATCCTCAGCTCTGAGAGATGGAGGGAGTCACCTGTCAGAGAGGGGGGTGGGGAGAAGGATGAGTAGAGAGTCATTTCTAAATTACATACAGTATGTTGCCTAAAGATATTCCTTACTGTGTATAAAACTCATATTGCATAGCTTTATACAATATAATCAATCGCTCTATAACCAAATTCCACACTTCACAGTGTTATTAAATAAACACTTGATGTGATACCAGTGTTTCCCATATATTGATTTATTTGTGGCGGCCCGCCACAATAAAAAATTGAACGCCACAAATGTTTTTACTTGTGTTTTTGTAACATGGCAAAAAACTTTTTATTGTAGAGCTGCGCGCAGCGCATTGATGCACTCAGCCCCTTCTTGCCCCGCTTGGGCTCTCTCACCACAATGGACCTATCTGTGAATAGCCTCCTCTCTCTGTGCCCGCTCTGAATCAATGCGCCAGACAAACATTTTTCCCTCAAAGAAGACCGCCGGATAATCAATCCATAGTGTACGAACGGTTAGTAGGCCTATCATAATTCTCTGCACAAATGTGTCCAAAACTGATACATTCAAGTTAAATCTAATAATTTTCATAGTTAAATACATTCGGCAAATATAACAATATGAATCCAACGTAATGTTTAAATTACATAAAAATCAAAACTGTTTTGCGCTCAAATTAATTACAAAATAATTTGCTTGCTCGTATTACTTGTCGAAGTCCCTATCTACACTCTCATCTAACTGATACTAGGACATGGCTTTGGGCTGAGCACCTCATGTTTACGACGTCTGGCTCCACCCCTGCCTACCGCCACAAATATAATCACATTCTGTGGGAAACACCGGATACAATAGGTGCGTTCGACATGGACTGCGGCTGCGACCGGCGAGAGTAGCCGCTTGCAGTCGGGGAGGAGTTAAAAACGGCTCTGTGAAGTCGGACATTCCAGCTTCTCCTGGTTTGCTGCGTTGACGTCAGTCATGGCCGATCAAGCGGTGTTTGCGTACTTTACTTTATTTATAACTAGAGAGGATACAATTTCTGGAGAAATTGTAGGGTGTGCTTGCTTGGGTCGGTTGCACAGGGGTCCGTTTTTTAATGACATTTTTACAACTGATATTTCTGTATATTTTATATAAAAATGCATACTTATTATTTATAAAGATTACATAGATTTAAAAGCATTTTTTGCTGCTTATTTACAACTCAAAATACGAGTTAAGTGTAGAATGAAATATGATGTCTTCTTATTTCCCCTGCAAGAGCCTCATAGCTGAATCAAAACGAATAAATTTGGCAGACCGGTGTAAAAATTGACCTAATCTCTATGACTTAAACGTCCCTTTTAAGTTTTCCCTTCTCGTGATATTTTCAGGCATTTAGCCTACTCATATTGCATTCATTCATTAATAAAGAACCCCCTTTGAAGATTATTCTACGACGTTACCGGCAGTAGAAGATGGAATCGCGATTCAAACAGTACCATCTGCTACCTGAAAATATGCCCCCAAAAACTTAAATAAGCTTGACATTTATGTAGTGGAAAATCGCTCATTCATAAAAAGCTCACTGGTAGCGATCATTGTCAGTAACAACACAAAATGCGATATAGCCCTGTGTGGAGAAGCTGCCCCGGTAAATTGTACTACTACGGTACAGTACTAGTAGACTACTGCTGTGTTCGTCTTGGTAGCGATTGCGTTGGTTGAATTGGATTTAACGTTCCGTTGTACGGTTTAATTAATTATTTTCATGAACAGATTGACAACGTTTAGGCTGTGGCAATGAAGTTCAGGTTAGTAGTTAGATAGTTTCACCTATTGAAAGACTTGATTTAAGTAAGGGGAGTGCCGAACATGTTCTGTCGCCGTTTGACTTCCTACAGCTGTGTAGATGTTTTTGTCGTGTGTCTCGCGTAGGCTACAGCGTTGCAGTGATACACCGGATTGAAACCACAGGTAATGATAATTTCACCCACAAATCGTTTACTTGTAATCTAATGTCATAATAAATCCTACAACGAAAATGTATATGTGAGGAATGTTTATTTTAACGATTGAAAACAGATACATCATAGACCACTGTAGTATGTGTTGCCCGGGCAACAGAGGCTAATGTCATGATGCTAATATTTCAGTGAAATAGTAGACTACCGTTTCCGAAAGTAGATGTGGGCTTACTTCCTTAATAATATCAGCTAATATTGTACATTACACATCACAATTGTGTGTCATATCACAAAGTAAATTGAGTAAATAGTTATCACCCTGGCCTCTTTGCTTGTGGCATTCCTGCAGCTGCCTTGCAGTAAAGCTATAGTTAGCCTAGCTATCCCCCAAGTTAACAGATGCGAAACGAATGTTCTGCTACAGTTAGTCACGCGTGTTTTCGTGACGTTAGTGACGTAGTTAACGTCAGTGACTGTGGCTAGCAAATTAGCCACCGTTAGCTTCACTTTTCGCCACAAAAACTTAACTTAAGCCCAAACCATGCAACGGAACGTAAATTCCAATAGAAGCAACGCAATCGCTACCAAGACGAACCTTTTGACACCGCCGTTGTGTATGTTGGCCAAATATTGACTGAGTTTTAGGGGGGCGAAAATAAACAATAAATAATAAATAAATATATATGTGAGAGAACAAAGGTTGTGCTCTCGCAGAAGGCTTGAGCACACCCAATAATAATAATAAATATAGCTGCAAGCAGCGATGCGGGTTCCTCCGCAAAATGGCAAAATATTACGTACACTGCAGAAGATCGAGAGTTGGACAACAAGGGAGCAAAACGACTTCATGTTTGGCCAACAACAGGCTGAATGGGGATTTGAACTCATGAGCATACGGTTACAAGTCAGTCTCTCTATCCTCTCTGCTACACACCAACCGTTGAGATTGTATGAATAGAAAGGGCAGAGTATTAGCTTTGGTCAGCTTTTGGACAAAGGTTAAGAAACGGTTGACATTTCAAGGTGAAATTGCATGAAATTGTGCATCGTATTTCAGAATGATGTCATCCTGTTGAACTAAACAGATAATCAAAATTATGACAGGCCAAAAGACTATGGCTGGATTCCAACCTATGACCTTATACTTATCAGGTCACCATCCCAGCCCATTGAGCTAGTCTCAGTGTTGAATATTGTCATGTTCAGTTACTGTGTAAAAAAGTAAGCTGTTTCTCCTGTGGTAAGCGTTGTTAGATTCAGCCTAAGTTGAAACTGCTTGTACATTTCCTATAAAAACGGGACAACGGGATGACTGGGTTGCTGCTGTAAAGAATAACTTTCTCATCGTTTTTTTAAACAGGTTGTTTGGAGTGCCATAACTTGTCATGGAAGGGAATTTTAAATCATGCCTAGCATCAGTGGGAATGTGTCCTGGCTTAAGTTACTGAAATGAATTTGTGCAACAGGCAAGGGATCCACCTGAACAGAGTTATCTCTACCATGCGTAGACTACAAGTAGCTAGCTACTGTGGTGAACCTGGCTTGTTTTGCAGTGGTTTACACAGTCTCGCTTAACAGATGATCAGAGTGTTGTGATGGGCTCAAATAAACACGCATTGCTATGTTTTTACAACCGGAGGATTGATCGGAAGACTAGAAACCGTTTTGTCAGAATAAAAAAATAAAAACTATGCCTCTGACTGGTATTGAACCTTGATTACCAGCACAACATCTCAGCCAATTGAGCCATTCCCAGGCATGGAATACACAAAGTTCAATAACTGGATAATTAAAAAAAGCTGTTTCTCCAATGGCGAGCATTGTCAGATTTGGTCCAAGTTCAAACAGCTCTAATTCAATCATATTTTGACATATCAAGGTGAAACTTTGCATGGTACTTCAGAGGCATGTCATCTTAAAGCTTATTAGGTTTGAACCATCCTTCAAAAATACATTTGATTTAGTGACACAAACATATTGAGGCAATGTGGACATTTACATAAATACACCCATTTCAGCCATTTTGTACTTGATTCAATTGCCTTAAGTAACGTTTTTAAATACGTCAATGATACATATCTGTACCAAATTTAAAGTCAATTTCACATTTGGTTCAAGAGAAGAGGAATTTTGAAGGTTTTCCCAAATTATCACAGTACAGGAAAATCCATCATGGCGGACCTTATGGGTCCTTGAGGCTTTTTTGTTCCTCATGAAAAATGAGGCATGCACACCAAGTTTCAGAAGAATTGGAGCAATGGGGTGGAAATGCCATCACTTTGAAAATAGGACATTTGGGCGTGGCCTGTGGCGCCCCCTATGGTCCGCTGTGGCCCATATTTGGTGTGGGGGTACCCACTTGGATGTAGTATCAATGTGCCAAATTAGAAAATTTATGACAAGGGACTTTTTGAGATATTGGGGCGCAAGGAGAAGAAAAATAATAAATATAGCTGCAAGCAGCGATGCGGGTTCCTCCGCAAAATGGCAAAATATTATAAACATGTACACTGTAGAAGATCGAGACTTGGACAACAAGAGAGCAAAACTATTTCATGTTTGGCCAACAATAATAGGCTGAACGGGGATTTGAACTCATGAGCAGAAGGTTACTAGTCAGTCTCTCTAGCCTCTCTGCTACACACCAACTGCTGAGATTTTATGATTAGTAAGGGCTGAGTATTAACTTTTTATAGGATACTGAAACTCTTCTTGTGTTGATCTCTTTCCAGACTCTTAGTCAATGCACAACAAACAATAGTCATGTGGGCAACTGGGCTAGGGCAGCGCTAATATTCAGCTTCTTGCGAGAATAGCCTGTGACAGTACAGCAGCCGACTCTCTGGTCCCATTAAACTACACAACATGCAAAATCAGGGTGACCAACAAGATTATATTAACTAACAAACAATAACATTACAAACATCTAACTGAACGAACACAACAACTGAAATCCCTTGCACGGCTGTTGTAACCAACTATTTTCCACAAGTCTTTGCGTTTTTTGATATGCCGCACTGCATGCTGGGTACCCAAGGGTGCTGACGCTGATTATCTAGCTGTGCTCCGACTGCGTGATATGAGTATTAGTTTTTGGTCAGCTTCGGGACAAAGGTTAAGAAATGGTTGACATTTCAAGGTGAAATTGCGCATGGTATTTCAGAATGATGTCTGCCTGTTTAACTAAACAAGTAATCAAAATTATGACAGGCCAATAGACTGTGCCTGGATACGAAACTGTGACCTTGCACTTTATAGGACACCGTTTCAACCCATTGAGCTACCCTCAAGGCTGAGTATACGTGGTCAGTTACTGTTCAAAAAAAGGAAGCCGTTTCTCCTGAAGCACGGATTGTTCGATTTGGCCAAAGTTTAAACAGCTGTAATTCAATGATCTTTTGACATATCAAGGTGAAATTGCGCATGGTACTTCAGAACGATGTCATCCTGTTCAACTAAACAGATATTTAAATTTAAGACAGGATCAAACACTGTGGCTGGATTCAAACCTACGACCTTATACTCTGCAGGTCACCGTCCCAGCCCATTGAGCTATTCTCAGTGTTAAATATTGTCATGTTCAGTTACTGTATGAAAAAGTAAGCTGTTTCTCCTGTGGTAGGCGTTGTTAGATTCAGCCAAGGTTGAAACAGCTCTAATTCAATCATATTTTGACATATCAAGGTGAAACTTTGCATGGTACTTCAGAGGCATGTCACCTTAAAGCTTATTAGGTTTGAACCATCCTTCAAAAATACATTTGATTTAGTGACACAAACATATTGAGGCAATGTGGACATTTACATAAATACACCCATTTCAGCCATTTTGTACTTGATTCAATTGCCTTAAGTAACGTTTTTAAATACGTCAATGATACATATCTGTACCAAATTTCAAGTCAATTTCACCTTTGGTTCAAGAGAAGAGGAATTTTGAAGGTTTTCCCAAATTATCACAGTACAGGAAAATCCATCATGGCGGACCTTATGGGTCCTTGAGGCTTTTTTGTTCCTCATGAAAAATGAGGCATGCACATCAAGTTTCAGAAGAATTGGAGCAATGGGGTGGAAATGCCATCACTTTGAAAATCGGACTTTTGGGCGTGGCCTGTGGCGCCCCCTATGGTCCGATGTGGCCCATATTTGGTGTGGGGGTACCCACTTGGATGTAGTATCAATTTGCCAAATTAGAACATTTATGACAAGGGACTTTTTGAGATATTGGGGCGCAAGGAGAAGAAAAATAATAATAAGAATACCAACAAATATAGCTGCAAGCAGCGATGCGGGTTCCTCCGCAAAATGGCAAAATATTATGTACACTGCAGAAGATCGAGAGTTGGACAACAAGGGAGCAAAACTACTTCATGTTTGGCCAACAACAGGCTGAATGGGGATTTGAACTCATGAGCATAAGGTTACAAGTCAGTCTCTCTATCCTCTCTGCTACACACCAACTGTTGAGATTGTATGAATAGAAAGGGCAGAGTATTAGCTTTGGTCAACATTGGGACAAAGGTTAAGAAACAGTTGACATTTCAAGGTGAAATTGCATGAAATTGTGCATGGTATTTCAGAATGATGTCATCCTGTTTAGCTAAACAGATAATCAAAATTATGACAGGCCAAAAGATAATGGCTGGATTCCAACCTACTACCTTATACTTTACAGATCACCATCCCAGCCCATTGAGCTATTCTCAGTGTTAAATATTATCATGTTCAGTTACTGTATAAAAAAGTAAGCTGTTTCTCCTGTGGAAAAGCGTTGTTAGATTCAGCCAACGTTGAAACTGCTCTAATTCAATCATATTTTCACATACCAAGGTGAAATTGTTTGTGGTACTTCAGAATGATGTCATCCTGTTGAACTGAACAGATAATCAAAATTATGACAGGCCAAAAGACTATGGCTTGATTCCAACCTACGACCTTATACTTTACAGGTCACCATCCCAGCCCATTGAGATATTCTCAGTGCTGAATATTGTCATGTTCAGTTACTGTATAAAAAAATAAGCTGTTTCTCTTGTGGTAAGCATTGTAAGATTCGTCCAAAGTTGAAACTGCTTTTACATTTCCTATAAAAACGGGACAACGGAATGACTGGGTTGCTGCTGTAAAGAATAACTTACTCATAGTTTTTTTAAAAAGGTTGTTAGGAGTGCCATAACTTGTCAAATTTAAAATCATGCCTAGCATCAGTGGGGATGTGTCCTGGCTCAGGTTACTGAAATGAATTTGTGCAACAGGCAAGGGATCCACCTGAACAATTAATTGACTTCATTAGAGATAACCATTAGAGTTATCTCTACCATGCGTAGACTACAAGTAGCTAGCTACTGTGGTGAACCTGGCTTCTTTTGCAGTGGTTTACACAGTCTCGCTAAACAGATGATCGGAGTGTTGTGATGGGCTCAAATAAACATGCATTGCTATGTTTTACAACCGGAGGATTTATCGTGAGACTAGAAACCGTTTGGTCAGAATAAAAAATTAAAAACTATGCCTCTGACTGGTATTGAACCTTGATTACCAGCACAACATCTCAGCCAATTGAGCCATTCCCAGGCATGGAATACACAAAGTTCAATAACTGGATAATTAAAAAAAGCTGTTTCTCCAATGGCGAGGATTGTCAGATTTGGTCCAAGTTCAAACAGCTCTAATTCAGTCATATTTTGACATATCAAGGTGAAACTTTGCATGGTACTTCAGAGGCATGTCACCTTAAAGCTTATTAGGTTTGAACCATCCTTCAAAAATACATTTGATTTAGTGACACAAACATATTGAGGCAATGTGTACATTTACATAAATACACCCATTTCAGCCATTTTGTACTTGATTCAATTGCCTTAAGTAAAGTTTTTAAATACGTCAATGATACATATCTGTACCAAATTTCAAGTCAATTTCACCTTTGGATCAAGAGAAGAGGAATTTTGAAGGTTTTCCCAAATTATCACAGTACAGGAAAATCCATCATGGCGGACCTTATGGGTCCTTGAGGCTTTTTTGTTCCTCATGAAAAATGAGGCATGCACACCAAGTTTCAGAAGAATTGGAGCAATGGGGTGGAAATGCCATCACTTTGAAAATCGGACATTTGGGCGTGGCCTGTGGCGCCCCCTATGGTCCGCTGTGGCCCATATTTGGTGTGGGGGTACCCACTTGGATGTAGTATTAATGTGCCAAATTAGAAAATTTATGACAGGGGACTTTTTGAGATATTGGGGCGCAAGGAGAAGAAAAATAATAATAAGAATACCAACAATAACAATAGGTTCCTTTCTACCGGAGGAACCTTATAAGAAGAATACCAACAATAACAATAGGTTCCCTCCTACCGGAGGAACCTAATAATAATCAGACTACCAACAATAACACTAGGTTCCCTCCTACCGGAGGAACCTAATAATAAGAATACCAACAATAACACTAGGTTCCCTCCTACCGGAGGAACCTAAATATAGCTGCAAGCAGCGATGCGGGTTCCTCCGCAAAATGGCAAAATATTATAAACATGTACACTGTAGAAGATCGAGACTTGGACAACAAGAGAGCAAAACTACTTCATGTTTGGCCAACAATAATAGGCTGAACGGGGATTTGAACTCATGAGCATAAGGTCACTAGTCAGTCTCTCTAGCCTCTCTGCTACACACCAACTGCTGAGATTTTATGATTAGTAAGGGCTGATTATTAACTTTTTATAGGATACTGAAACTCTTCTTGAGTTGATCTCCTTCCAGACTCTTAGTCAATGCACAACAAACAATAGTCATGTGGGCAACTGGGCTAGGGCAGCACTCATGTTCAGCTCCTTGCGAGAATAGCCTGTGACAGTACAGCAGCCGACTCTCTGGTCCCATTAAACTACACAACATGCACAATCAGGGTGACCAACAAGATTATATTAACTAACAAACAATAACATTACAAACATCTAACTGAACGAACACAACAACTGAAATCCCTTGCACGGCTGTTGTAACCAACTATTTTCCACAAGTCTTTGCGTTTTTTGATATGCCGCACTGCATGCTGGGTACCCAAGGGTGCTGACGCTGATTATCTAGCTGTGCTCCGACTGCGTGATATGAGTATTAGTTTTTGGTCAGCTTTGGGACAAAGGTTAAGAAACGGTTGACATTTCAAGGTGAAATTGCGCATGGTATTTCAGAATGATGTCTGCCTGTTTAACTAAACAAGTAATCAAAATTATGACAGGCCAAAAGACTGTGCCTCGAAACGAACCTGTGGCCTTATGCTTTGCAGTACAACGCTTCAACCCATTGAGCTACCCGCAAGGCTGAGAAATTCTTATCAGTTTCTGTCCCCCGAAAAAAAGATGTATATCCTGTAGCATGGCTTGTTCGATTCGGCCAAAGCTTAAACAGCTGTAATTCAATGATATTTTGACATATCAAGGTGAAATTGTGCATGGTACTTTAGAACGATGTCATCCTGTTTAACTAAACATGTATTCAAATTAAGATAGACTCAGTGTTGCTGGATTTGAACCTACGACCTTGTACTTTGCAGGTCACCGTTCCAGCTCGTTGAGCTATTCTCAGTGTTGAGTATTGGCATGTTCAGTTAATCTACAAAAAAAAGCTGTTTCTCCAATGGCGAGCATTGTCAGATTTGGTCCAAGTTCAAACAGCTGTAATTCAGTCATATTTTGACATATCAAGGTGAAATTGTTTAGGGTACTTCATGGGCGTGTCACCTTAAAGCCTATTAGGTTTGAAAACCCATCATTCAAAATGAACTTTGATTTAGTGACACAAACATATTGAGGTAATGTGGAAATTTACATAAATACACCCCTTTCAGCTATTTAGTATTTTATTCAATTGCTATAAGTAACGTTTTTAAATACGTCAATGATACATATCTGTACAAAATCTCAAGTTAATTAGACCTTTGGTTCAAGAGAAGAGGAATTTTGAAGTTTTTCCCAAATTATCACTCTACAGGAAAATCGATCAGGCGGACCTTATGGGTCCTTGAGGCTTTTTTGTTCGCCATGAGAAATAAGGCATGCACACCAAGTTTCAGAAGAATTTGAGCAATGGGGTGGAAATGCTATCACTTTGAAAATCTGACATTTGGGCGTCGCCTGTGGCGCCCCCTATGATCTGATGTGGGCCAGTCTGTGTTTGGGCCGTAGTTGTGGCATGTTGTATCAATATGCCAAATTTCAAAACTTTTTACCAATGTGTTCATGAGATAAATTACTAGAATAATAATAAATATAGCTGCAAGCAGCGATGCGGGTTCCTCCGCAAAATGGCAAAATATTATAAACATGTACACTGCAGAAGATCGAGAGTTGGACAACAAGGGAGCAAAACTACTTCATGTTTGGCCAACAACCGGGCTGAATGGGAATTTGAACTCATGAGCATAAGGTTACAAGTCAGTCTCTCTATCCTCTCTGCTACACACCAACTGTTGAGATTGTAAGAATAGAAAGGGCAGAGTATTAGCTTTGGTCAGCTTTTGGACAAAGGTTAAGAAACGGTTGACATTTCAAGGTGAAATTGCATGAAATTGTGCATCGTATTTCAGAATGATGTCATCCTGTTGAACTAAACAGATAATCAAAATTATGACAGGCCAAAAGACTATGGCTGGATTCCAACCTACAACCTTATACTTTACAGGTCACCATCCCAGCCCTATTCTCAGTGTTGAATATTGTCATGTTCAGTTACTGTATAAAAAAGTAAGCTGTTTCTCCTGTGGTAAGTGTTGTTAGATTCAGCCTAAGTTGAAACTGCTTGTACATTTCCTATAAAAACGGGATGACTGGGTTGCTGCTGTAAAGAATAACTTTCTCATCGTTTTTTTAACAGGTTGTTTGGAGTGCCATAACTTGTCATGGAAGGGAATTTTAAATCATGCCTAGCATCAGTGGGAATGTGTCCTGGCTTAGGTTACTGAAATGAATTTGTGCAACAGGCAAGGGATCCACCTGAACAATCAATTGACTTCATTAGAGAAAACCATTAGAGTTATCTCTACCATGCGTAGACTACAAGTAGCTAGCTACTGTGGTGAACCTGGCTTGTTTTGCAGTGGTTTACACAGTCTCGCTAAACAGATGATCAGAGTGTTGTGATGGGCTCAAATAAACACGCATTGCTATGTTTTTACAACCGGAGGATTGATCGGAAGACTAGAAACCGTTTTGCCAGAATAAAAAATTAAAAACTATGCTTCTGACTGGTTTTGAACCTACAACCATTTGCTTACCAGCCAATTGAGCCATTCCCAGACATGGATTACACAAAACTGGATAATAAAAAAAGCTGTTTCTCCAATGGCGAGCATTGTCAGATTTGGTCCAAGGTCAAACTGCTGTAATTCAGTCATATTTTGACATATCAAGGTGAAACTTTGCATGGTACTTCAGAGGCATGTCACCTTAAAGCTTATTAGGTTTGAACCATCCTTCAAAAATACATTTGATTTAGTGACACAAACATATTGAGGCAATGTGGACATTTACATAAATACACCCATTTCAGCCATTTTGTACTTGATTCAATTGCCTTAAGTAACGTTTTTAAATACGTCAATGATACATATCTGTACCAAATTTCAAGTCAATTTCACCTTTGGTTCAAGAGAAGAGGAATTTTGAAGGTTTTCCCAAATTATCACAGTACAGGAAAATCCATCATGGCGGACCTTATGGGTCCTTGAGGCTTTTTTGTTCCTCATGAAAAATGAGGCATGCACATCAAGTTTCAGAAGAATTGGAGCAATGGGGTGGAAATGCCATCACTTTGAAAATCGGACTTTTGGGCGTGGCCTGTGGCGCCCCCTATGGACCGATGTGGCCCATATTTGGTGTGGGGGTACCCACTTGGATGTAGTATCAATTTGCCAAATTAGAACATTTATGACAAGGGACTTTTTGAGATATTGGGGCGCAAGGAGAAGAAAAATAATAATAAGAATACCAACAAATATAGCTGCAAGCAGCGATGCGGGTTCCTCCGCAAAATGGCAAAATATTATGTACACTGCAGAAGATCGAGAGTTGGACAACAAGGGAGCAAAACTACTTCATGTTTGGCCAACAACAGGCTGAATGGGGATTTGAACTCATGAGCATAAGGTTACAAGTCAGTCTCTCTATCCTCTCTGCTACACACCAACTGTTGAGATTGTATGAATAGAAAGGGCAGAGTATTAGCTTTGGTCAACATTGGGACAAAGGTTAAGAAACAGTTGACATTTCAAGGTGAAATTGCATGAAATTGTGCATGGTATTTCAGAATGATGTCATCCTGTTTAGCTAAACAGATAATCAAAATTATGACAGGCCAAAAGATAATGGCTGGATTCCAACCTACTACCTTATACTTTACAGATCACCATCCCAGCCCATTGAGCTATTCTCAGTGTTAAATATTATCATGTTCAGTTACTGTATAAAAAAGTAAGCTGTTTCTCCTGTGGAAAAGCGTTGTTAGATTCAGCCAACGTTGAAACTGCTCTAATTCAATCATATTTTCACATACCAAGGTGAAATTGTTTGTGGTACTTCAGAATGATGTCATCCTGTTGAACTGAACAGATAATCAAAATTATGACAGGCCAAAAGACTATGGCTTGATTCCAACCTACGACCTTATACTTTACAGGTCACCATCCCAGCCCATTGAGATATTCTCAGTGCTGAATATTGTCATGTTCAGTTACTGTATAAAAAAATAAGCTGTTTCTCTTGTGGTAAGCATTGTAAGATTCGTCCAAAGTTGAAACTGCTTTTACATTTCCTATAAAAACGGGACAACGGAATGACTGGGTTGCTGCTGTAAAGAATAACTTACTCATAGTTTTTTTAAAAAGGTTGTTAGGAGTGCCATAACTTGTCAAATTTAAAATCATGCCTAGCATCAGTGGGGATGTGTCCTGGCTCAGGTTACTGAAATGAATTTGTGCAACAGGCAAGGGATCCACCTGAACAATTAATTGACTTCATTAGAGATAACCATTAGAGTTATCTCTACCATGCGTAGACTACAAGTAGCTAGCTACTGTGGTGAACCTGGCTTCTTTTGCAGTGGTTTACACAGTCTCGCTAAACAGATGATCGGAGTGTTGTGATGGGCTCAAATAAACATGCATTGCTATGTTTTACAACCGGAGGATTTATCGTGAGACTAGAAACCGTTTGGTCAGAATAAAAAATTAAAAACTATGCCTCTGACTGGTATTGAACCTTGATTACCAGCACAACATCTCAGCCAATTGAGCCATTCCCAGGCATGGAATACACAAAGTTCAATAACTGGATAATTAAAAAAAGCTGTTTCTCCAATGGCGAGGATTGTCAGATTTGGTCCAAGTTCAAACAGCTCTAATTCAGTCATATTTTGACATATCAAGGTGAAACTTTGCATGGTACTTCAGAGGCATGTCACCTTAAAGCTTATTAGGTTTGAACCATCCTTCAAAAATACATTTGATTTAGTGACACAAACATATTGAGGCAATGTGTACATTTACATAAATACACCCATTTCAGCCATTTTGTACTTGATTCAATTGCCTTAAGTAAAGTTTTTAAATACGTCAATGATACATATCTGTACCAAATTTCAAGTCAATTTCACCTTTGGATCAAGAGAAGAGGAATTTTGAAGGTTTTCCCAAATTATCACAGTACAGGAAAATCCATCATGGCGGACCTTATGGGTCCTTGAGGCTTTTTTGTTCCTCATGAAAAATGAGGCATGCACACCAAGTTTCAGAAGAATTGGAGCAATGGGGTGGAAATGCCATCACTTTGAAAATCGGACATTTGGGCGTGGCCTGTGGCGCCCCCTATGGTCCGCTGTGGCCCATATTTGGTGTGGGGGTACCCACTTGGATGTAGTATTAATGTGCCAAATTAGAAAATTTATGACAGGGGACTTTTTGAGATATTGGGGCGCAAGGAGAAGAAAAATAATAATAAGAATACCAACAATAACAATAGGTTCCTTTCTACCGGAGGAACCTTATAAGAAGAATACCAACAATAACAATAGGTTCCCTCCTACCGGAGGAACCTAATAATAATCAGACTACCAACAATAACACTAGGTTCCCTCCTACCGGAGGAACCTAATAATAAGAATACCAACAATAACACTAGGTTCCCTCCTACCGGAGGAACCTAAATATAGCTGCAAGCAGCGATGCGGGTTCCTCCGCAAAATGGCAAAATATTATAAACATGTACACTGTAGAAGATCGAGACTTGGACAACAAGAGAGCAAAACTACTTCATGTTTGGCCAACAATAATAGGCTGAACGGGGATTTGAACTCATGAGCATAAGGTCACTAGTCAGTCTCTCTAGCCTCTCTGCTACACACCAACTGCTGAGATTTTATGATTAGTAAGGGCTGATTATTAACTTTTTATAGGATACTGAAACTCTTCTTGAGTTGATCTCCTTCCAGACTCTTAGTCAATGCACAACAAACAATAGTCATGTGGGCAACTGGGCTAGGGCAGCACTCATGTTCAGCTCCTTGCGAGAATAGCCTGTGACAGTACAGCAGCCGACTCTCTGGTCCCATTAAACTACACAACATGCACAATCAGGGTGACCAACAAGATTATATTAACTAACAAACAATAACATTACAAACATCTAACTGAACGAACACAACAACTGAAATCCCTTGCACGGCTGTTGTAACCAACTATTTTCCACAAGTCTTTGCGTTTTTTGATATGCCGCACTGCATGCTGGGTACCCAAGGGTGCTGACGCTGATTATCTAGCTGTGCTCCGACTGCGTGATATGAGTATTAGTTTTTGGTCAGCTTTGGGACAAAGGTTAAGAAACGGTTGACATTTCAAGGTGAAATTGCGCATGGTATTTCAGAATGATGTCTGCCTGTTTAACTAAACAAGTAATCAAAATTATGACAGGCCAAAAGACTGTGCCTCGAAACGAACCTGTGGCCTTATGCTTTGCAGTACAACGCTTCAACCCATTGAGCTACCCGCAAGGCTGAGAAATTCTTATCAGTTTCTGTCCCCCGAAAAAAAGATGTATATCCTGTAGCATGGCTTGTTCGATTCGGCCAAAGCTTAAACAGCTGTAATTCAATGATATTTTGACATATCAAGGTGAAATTGTGCATGGTACTTTAGAACGATGTCATCCTGTTTAACTAAACATGTATTCAAATTAAGATAGACTCAGTGTTGCTGGATTTGAACCTACGACCTTGTACTTTGCAGGTCACCGTTCCAGCTCGTTGAGCTATTCTCAGTGTTGAGTATTGGCATGTTCAGTTAATCTACAAAAAAAAGCTGTTTCTCCAATGGCGAGCATTGTCAGATTTGGTCCAAGTTCAAACAGCTGTAATTCAGTCATATTTTGACATATCAAGGTGAAATTGTTTAGGGTACTTCATGGGCGTGTCACCTTAAAGCCTATTAGGTTTGAAAACCCATCATTCAAAATGAACTTTGATTTAGTGACACAAACATATTGAGGTAATGTGGAAATTTACATAAATACACCCCTTTCAGCTATTTAGTATTTTATTCAATTGCTATAAGTAACGTTTTTAAATACGTCAATGATACATATCTGTACAAAATCTCAAGTTAATTAGACCTTTGGTTCAAGAGAAGAGGAATTTTGAAGTTTTTCCCAAATTATCACTCTACAGGAAAATCGATCAGGCGGACCTTATGGGTCCTTGAGGCTTTTTTGTTCGCCATGAGAAATAAGGCATGCACACCAAGTTTCAGAAGAATTTGAGCAATGGGGTGGAAATGCTATCACTTTGAAAATCTGACATTTGGGCGTCGCCTGTGGCGCCCCCTATGATCTGATGTGGGCCAGTCTGTGTTTGGGCCGTAGTTGTGGCATGTTGTATCAATATGCCAAATTTCAAAACTTTTTACCAATGTGTTCATGAGATAAATTACTAGAATAATAATAAATATAGCTGCAAGCAGCGATGCGGGTTCCTCCGCAAAATGGCAAAATATTATAAACATGTACACTGCAGAAGATCGAGAGTTGGACAACAAGGGAGCAAAACTACTTCATGTTTGGCCAACAACCGGGCTGAATGGGAATTTGAACTCATGAGCATAAGGTTACAAGTCAGTCTCTCTATCCTCTCTGCTACACACCAACTGTTGAGATTGTAAGAATAGAAAGGGCAGAGTATTAGCTTTGGTCAGCTTTTGGACAAAGGTTAAGAAACGGTTGACATTTCAAGGTGAAATTGCATGAAATTGTGCATCGTATTTCAGAATGATGTCATCCTGTTGAACTAAACAGATAATCAAAATTATGACAGGCCAAAAGACTATGGCTGGATTCCAACCTACAACCTTATACTTTACAGGTCACCATCCCAGCCCTATTCTCAGTGTTGAATATTGTCATGTTCAGTTACTGTATAAAAAAGTAAGCTGTTTCTCCTGTGGTAAGTGTTGTTAGATTCAGCCTAAGTTGAAACTGCTTGTACATTTCCTATAAAAACGGGATGACTGGGTTGCTGCTGTAAAGAATAACTTTCTCATCGTTTTTTTAACAGGTTGTTTGGAGTGCCATAACTTGTCATGGAAGGGAATTTTAAATCATGCCTAGCATCAGTGGGAATGTGTCCTGGCTTAGGTTACTGAAATGAATTTGTGCAACAGGCAAGGGATCCACCTGAACAATCAATTGACTTCATTAGAGAAAACCATTAGAGTTATCTCTACCATGCGTAGACTACAAGTAGCTAGCTACTGTGGTGAACCTGGCTTGTTTTGCAGTGGTTTACACAGTCTCGCTAAACAGATGATCAGAGTGTTGTGATGGGCTCAAATAAACACGCATTGCTATGTTTTTACAACCGGAGGATTGATCGGAAGACTAGAAACCGTTTTGCCAGAATAAAAAATTAAAAACTATGCTTCTGACTGGTTTTGAACCTACAACCATTTGCTTACCAGCCAATTGAGCCATTCCCAGACATGGATTACACAAAACTGGATAATAAAAAAAGCTGTTTCTCCAATGGCGAGCATTGTCAGATTTGGTCCAAGGTCAAACTGCTGTAATTCAGTCATATTTTGACATATCAAGGTGAAACTTTGCATGGTACTTCAGAGGCATGTCACCTTAAAGCTTATTAGGTTTGAACCATCCTTCAAAAATACATTTGATTTAGTGACACAAACATATTGAGGCAATGTGGACATTTACATAAATACACCCATTTCAGCCATTTTGTACTTGATTCAATTGCCTTAAGTAACGTTTTTAAATACGTCAATGATACATATCTGTACCAAATTTCAAGTCAATTTCACCTTTGGTTCAAGAGAAGAGGAATTTTGAAGGTTTTCCCAAATTATCACAGTACAGGAAAATCCATCATGGCGGACCTTATGGGTCTTTGAGGCTTTTTTGTTCCTCATGAAAAATGAGGCATGCACACCAAGTTTCAGAAGAATTGGAGCAATGGGGTGGAAATGCCATCACTTTGAAAATCGGACATTTGGGCGTGGCCTGTGGCGCCCCCTATGGTCCGATGTGGCCCATATTTGGTGTGGGGGTACCCACTTGGATGTAGTATCAATGTGCCAAATTAGAAAATTTATTACCAGGGACTTTTTGAGATATTGGGGCGCAAGGAGAAGAAAAATAATAATAATAATAAGAATACCAACAATAACAATAGGTTCCCTCCTACCGGAGGAACCTAATAATAAGAATACCAACAATAACAATAGGTTCCCTCCTACCGGAGGAACCTAATAAGAATACCAACAATAACAATAGGTTCCCTCCTACCGGAGGAACCTAATAAGAATACCAACAATAACAATAGGTTCCCTCCTACCGGAGGAACCTAATAATAAGAATACCAACAATAACAATAGGTTCCCTCCTACCGGAGGAACCTAATAAGAATACCAACAATAACAATAGGTTCCTTCCTACCGGAGGAACCTAATAATAAGAATACCAACAATAACAATAGGTTCCCTCCTACCGGAGGAACCTAATAATAATAATACCAACAAACACAATAGGGTCCTCCTGACGGAGGAACCCTAATAATACCAACAAACACAAAAGGGTCCTCCTGACGGAGGAACCCTAATTATTACTTGTGAACGAATATCATTCACGTCTTACTAAACCTAGTCACGCGAAAGTGAACGAGGTAAACAAATCCTTTCTGTTTCCTTATTTGAGCCTATGCAGGTCACGTGAAAAATGATCCAAAGACTCGTACCCGAAAGAAGGAATGAATCGTTCACCTCCTGACCGTGTCTTCGGATCAATGACTCGTTCATCTGCTGACCGTGTGTTCGGGTACAAGTCTTTGGATAATTTTTCACGTGATCTGCATAGGCTCAGAAGAGGAAACAGAAAGGATTTGATTACCTTATTCACTTTTGCGCGACTGCTAGGTTTAGTATAGTAAGATGTGAATGAGATTTGTTCACAATTGATAAATACTGGTTTTGTTATTTTTACTTTTTTTAAATCTCGGCCAAGCGAAAATCTGAGAGTCTCTGAGACTACTCGTTACTCCCGAGTCATACTAATGATTCATTCAAAATGAACGAATTGTTCAGGAACGGCACATCACTAAGCATTACTTCTGTCTCTGAAGACCCTTAGGGCTGGTGGGACAAACGCTCTTTGTATAATCTGAGCACCTTCATTCACAGGGTTGAAGAACATTCATTGACAAAACTTGTCAAGAAGCATTGCTTAGTTTAGGCCTTATTTTATGTCAATTAACCAATGGCTTTTGAAAACAGTGAAAGTGACATTATTTGTTAACTTGTTGTTTCTTTTGTGAGAAAAAAAGTATGCACTTCTGTTTCAGAACACGGACGGAACAAAAATGCTTTGCGGGCTGGAATTCACTCGATGGAACTGTCTTTTGACATTCTGTTTCCGCCTGTTTAAAATGATTTGTAACACATCTCAATGTAGCTCGACTTTTAGCCTGACACGGAGGCTAGTTCAGAGGTATAAATTAACTTGGTTACTTATCTAAAACTCTAATAAGCCACCTTAATGGAACGGAACTCTCGCTGAAGTAAGTGAGACTTGTCGAAATAAGCCTGGCTTTTCCTTAATCTACGTTGATGGAACACCCCCTAGGGGTGAATACCACTGCTTTATGCACTAGGTTGTAGGACTAACTGTTGCAGACATAGTGAAATACTTTCACACCGTCCCTGAATTCAGGTCTGGAGAACACTGAACACTGTCTCGTCATGTACCAATGAACACATTGCATAGGTAGCAGAGATAACTTACTGAATGATCTGAGGATCTCTCTCCGCTTCTTCACCTTAGCCTCCCTCTGTTTCACACGTGTTTCTTTTGTGGTTCTCCATATTTGTATCTTCTCCAGGATCTCTCTGTCCATCTCATAGTGGCCTCCTCTGTTTCCTGCCACTATCTCCTCCATCTTGTCCAGCAGCTCAGTGACCTGAGTGTCATCACCCCTGTTCATTTTGTTGAGGACATGATACCTGTTCCCACATTTCTCAACAAGCCACTGGAGGGCCTTCCCTTCTGTCTCAATGTGCTGCTCAATGGTTGTGTCTCCCAGACGGTCCCCATGAGTGAACAGCACTATAGTGTGACTCCAGACTCTCTCTCTGAGAAGCTGCAGGTGTCCCTCTACTGATCTTCTGTGCTCCTTTGTGAATGAGACATCCAGCGGTATGACCAGGAGGATAGTGTGGGGTCCTGGAGGACACAGAGACACACTGTGTACTATCTCCTGTTTAACCAGCTCAGTAGTCCTCTCTACTGGAAGATTCCTCCACCATCCTAGAGAGTCGACCACAGTGACCTGCCTCCCAGCTACTTCTCCCTGTCTCTTCACACACTGAGCAGCTGTCCTCAGGTCAAACTCCTCTCTGCCCAGGATGGTGTTTCCTGATGAACTTTTCCCTGAAACTCTCCCCCCCAGCAGCACAATCCTCAGCTCTGAGAGATGGAGGGAGTCACCTGTCAGAGAGAGAGAGAGAGAGAGAGAGAGAGGGGGGGGGGGGGGGAGATAGATGCACAAGAAAGTGAGATTGAGAAATTAAGTGGAGAGTAGGGTTGCCAACCGTTCCAAATTGTCCGGGACATCCCGAATAATGGGTGATTTTGATTTGTCCCATCAGGGACAGCTCCAGTCCCGTATTCCAATCACAGCCTCGCCGGACAATAATAGGCTACTGTAAACGCGCCAAAACTCACGCAAACGTTGCTATGGGACACGGTTGTTGCTTGTTGGTGACAGTGTGTGTGAACTGGCCACTGGTGAGGTGAGCGTTATCATGTGTCAAAATGAGAGACTTGTAATAATTGTCTTGACTATTACTATGAACAATACATCCACGCGAGCAGCTATTAGCGGTTTACCAAAATTACACTGAAATGAGTAGGTTTATGGTATGGCTAATGAAAGCTTGGGATTTCTGTTATTGTTGGTCAGCTGTTGGCGTGCGCACCTGGAAGAAAGTGTCCCTCATTTGGGGAAGTTGGCAACCCTGGTGGAGAGTGATAGAGAGATTGCATTTTATAGAGGAAGTTCACAATGGTCTGTTTTTGAAGATTGTGGTGAGTTACATGTTGACACCAACTGGTAATAATGTAAGTTGCAGCCATGTTCTCTGGTCACATGAACATATCCAAAAAAAAAAATGTGTGTACTGGATACACATTTTGCACAGTATTGCTCAACCATTATTGAACTGATGTTTTCTCATACTATAACCAATCCCTAAATATCCAGCATACTAGATGGAAATTGAGAAACAGAAAGTTGAGAGTGAATAAGAGAAAATTGCATTTTCTTTGTAAATTCACAATGATGTGAGTTTAAAGGTTGTGTTGAGTGAAGTGTCAGCACCACATGGTAATAATGTAAGTTGCAGACATGATCTCTGTTTGCATGAATGTATCCTACTTTTTTTTTTTTACTGGATACACATTATGGAGTTAGGTTAACGACCGAACCTCGAATTCTCCGTTTTCAATTACAAGTTCTATATGAAGTCTCTCCCGTACCTCTGGTCCTTATGCTATTATGTTGTTGTCACCCTCTCGCCCTTCCCTTCTTTGCTTCTCCCTGTCGTCTATCCAGGCTTCCCGGGGGTTCTGCTCGAGCTGCTGCTCGGCCGTGACCCATTAGGACTCTCTGCCACACCCCGAGTTCAATGCCTGGTAACTATGCATGCACCCTTCACATCATCATTCATTCATTCATTCCTGTGCATCCCAGTAATCACACTCTTGTCCCCTCAGGACCCCAGGCTTGGCTCTGCTACCAGCCTCCACCAGCCGCACCAGGCTCGGCTCTGCTACCAGCCCGACTGCTGGTGTGTTATTGAACTTGTGAAATGTACTAAATATCCAGAATACTGCAGTTAAATAGCTTAATAACACCAGGACTCTGGGTCGACACTGAAATAAACTCACCCATTAGTGATCTGAGAGTCTCTCTTTGTTCCTGCACCTTCATCAGCCTCTGTTGTGCTCTCTCTTCCTCTGCCCTCCTTCTCTCCACTATCTTCTTCATGATCTCTCTGTCTATCTCATAGTGGCCTCCACTGTTTCCTGCCACCATCTCCTCCACCTTGTCCAGCAGCTCAGTGACCTGAGTGTCATCACCCCTGTTATTATTGTTGAGGACATGATACCTGTTCCCGCATTTCTCAACAAGCCACTGGAGGGCCTTCCCTTCTCTCTCAATGTGCTGCTCAATGGTTGTGTCTCCCAGACGGTCCCGACAGGTGAACAGCACTATAGTGTGACTCCAGACTCTCTCACTGAGAAGATGCAGGTGTCCCTCTACTGATCTTCTGCATTCCTCTTTGAATAAGACATCCAGCCGTATGACCAGGAGGAGAGTGTGGGGTCCTGGAGGACACAGAGACACACTGCGTACTATCTCCTGTTTAACCAACTCAGTAGTCTCCTCTACACGGACATTCTTACACCATCCCAGAGTGTCGACCACAATGACCTGCCTCCCTGCTACTTCTCCCTGTCTCTTCACACACTGAGCAGCTGTCCTCAGGTCAAAGTCCTCTCTGCCCAGGATGGTGTTTCCTGATGAACTCTTCCCTTCATATCTCTCCCCCAGCAGCACAATCCTCAGCTCTGAGAGATGGAAGGAGTCACCTGTCAGGGAGAGAGATGCACGAGAAAGTGAGATTGAGAAATTAAGTGGAGAGTGATAGAAAGATTGCATTTTATATAGGAAGTTCACAATGGTCTGTTTTTAAAGATTGTGGTGAGTTACATGTTGACACCACATGGTAATAATGTAAGTTGCAGCCATGTTCTCTGGTCACATGAACATATCCCCAAAAAATTAAATGTACTGGATACACATTTTGCACAGTATTGCTCAACCATTATTGAACTGATGTTTTCTCATACTATAACCAATCCCTAAATATCCAGCATACTGCATGTTACATAGCTTAATAACACCAGGACTCTGAGTGGACACTGAAATAAACTCACCCATTAGTGATCTGAGAGTCTCTCTCTGTTTCTGCACCTTCATCAGCCTTTGTTGTGCTCTCTCTTCCTCTGCCCTCCTTCTCTCCTCTATCTTGTCCAGGATCTTTCTGTCCATCTCATAGTGGCCTCCTCTGTTTCCTGCCACTATCTCCTCCATCTTGTCCAGCAGCTCAGTGACCTGAGTGTCATCACCCCTGTTCTTATTGTTGAGGACATGATACCTGTTCCCACATTTCTCAACAAGCCACTGGAGGGCCTTCCCTTCTGTCTCAATGTGCTGCTCAATGGTTGTGTCTCCCAGACAGTCCCCACGAGTGAACAGCACTATAGTGTGACTCCAGACTCTCTCACTGAGAAGCTTCAGATGTCCCTCTACTGATCTTCTCTCTTTCTCTGTGAATGAGACACCCAGCCGTATGACAAGAAGGAGAGTGTGGGGTCCTGGAGGACACAGAAACACACTGTGTACTATCTCCTGTATAACCTGCTCAGTAGTGTTCTCTACACGGAGATTCCTCCACCATCCTGGAGTGTCAACCACAGTGACCTGCCTCCCTGCTACTTCTCCCTGTCTCTTCACACACTGAGCATCTGCCCTCGGGTCAAACTCCTCTCTGCCCAGGATGGTATTTCCTGATGAACTCTTCCCTTCACGTTTCCCCCCCAGCAGCACAATCCTTAGCTCTGAGAGATGGGGGGAGTCACCTGTCAGAGAGAGAGAGAGAGAGAGAGAGAGAGATAAAGATAGGGAGAAAAACATGCATTAGAGAGAAACTGAGATTGAAAAACAGAAAGTTGAGCGTAAAAGAGATTGCATTTTGTAAGTTCACAATGGTCTGGGTTTAAAGGTTATGTTGAGTGAAGTGTCTACACCACATGATAATAATGTACGTTGCAGACATGTCCTCTGTTCACATGAATGTATCCTAAAAAATACAATTTATTGGATGCACATTATGTACAATATTGCTCAACCAATACTGAACTGACATTTTCTCATAATAAATCCAGTCCCTCAATATCCAGAATACTGCAGTTACATAGCTTAATAACACCAGGACTCGGGGTGGACACTGAAATAAACTCACCCATTAGTGATCTGAGAGTCTCTCTCTGTTTCTGCACCTTCATCAGCCTCTGTTGTGCTCTCTCTTCCTCTGCCCTCCTTCTCTCCTGTATCTTGTCCAGGATCTCTCTGTCCATCTCATAGTGGCCTCCTCTGTTTCCTGCCACCATCTCTTCCACCTTGTCCAGCAGCTCAGTGACCTGAGTGTCATCAGCCCTGTTCTTATTGTTGAGGACATGATACCTGTTCCCACATTTCTCAACAAGCCACTGGAGGGCCTTCCCTTCTCTCTCAATGTGCTGCTCAATGGTTGTGTCTCCCAGACAGTCACCATAGGTGAACAGCACTATAGTGTGACTCCAGACTCTCTTACTGAGAAGCTGCAGGTGTTCCTCTACTGATCTTCTCTCTTCCTCTGTGAATGAGACATCCAGCCATATGACAAGAAGGAGAGTGTGGGGTCCTGGAGGACACAGAGACACACTGCGTACTATTTCCTGTTTAACCAGCTCAGTAGTCCTCTCTACAGGCAGATTCCTCCACCATCCTGGAGTGTCGACCACAGTGACCTGCCTCCCTGCTACTTCTCCCTGTCTCTTCACACACTGAGCAGCTGTCCTTAAGTCAAACTCCTCTCTGCCCAGGATGGTGTTTTCTGATGAACTCTTCCCTTCACCTCTCCCCCCCAGCAGCACAATCCTCAGCTCTGAGAGATGGAAGGAGTCACCTGTCAGAGAGAGAGAGAGAGAGAGAGAGAGGGAGAGAGAGAGAGAGGAAACGATGGAAGAATAAGAGAAAATGACAGAGAAACAGAAAGTGGAGAGTGAAAGAGAGATTGCATTTTATATATGAAGTTCTCAATATTCTGAGTTTAAAGGTTGTGTTAAGGAAAACGTCTATACCCCAGTAATAATGTGAGTTGTAGAAATGTTCTCTTTTTATAACAGCACCATTTATTCTACAATGTATTGGAAATACATGTTCACAATATCAACAATAATTGACATACAATTGTGTGTGCTTGACTTTGGCAAGGACGCAACCTTTGTAATCTATTTATTATTATTTTCCCACCCCTAGACTCCCTCAATATTTGTACTACATAGACAACGTCTGTGTCAAAATGTTCGTCTTGGTAGCGATTGCTTGTATAGGAATTGAGTTTCCGTTGCACGGTTTAGGCTTAAATTACTTTTTTTGTGGCGAAAAGTGAAGCTAACATTTCCTAACTAGCTAGCCACAGTCACTAACGCGTCACTAACGTACGCGTGACTACCTGTAGCAGAACATTAGCATAGCAGCTCGTTAACTTCTGGGAGATAACTGCTAACTACCTAAAACAGCAAGACAGCTGCAGAAAGAGGGCAGGGCGATAAATGTAAAGTACAATATGTTATACGCTGATATTATTGAGCAAGTACATCTACTTTCGGAAACAGTAGTTTGCTATTTCACTGAGGCGTTAGCGTCATGACATTAGCCTCTGTTGCCCGACACATATGACAGCGGTCTTTGATACATCTGTTTTCAATCGTAAAAATAAACATTCCTCACACATAAATGTTTGTTTTAGGATTTATTATGACATTAGATTACAAGTAAACGATTTGTTGGTGAAATGATCATTACCTGTGGTTTTAAAGCAGTGTACCTCACTGCAACGCTGTACGCGAGACACTGGTAAGAAAAACTATTCCACTGCTGTTTAAAGATCCTGTAAAGCAAATTCATGATTTGCTTCTATATTATATACGTGTGAAATGAATTCCTGAAAGCATGTGCAAAGCGCGAAAACTTTGTTGCACTGAAATGTGGAGTTAAACCGTAGAACAGTTTCTCTTCCATTTTAAGATCATCATTCGTCATCATTCGATCATCACAAGATCGTCATTTTGACCCATCTACGTCAGATCACTGAATGGTTCCTCCTGCTGTACTGTTATTGTAGCCTACATCAGCTAGCTAGCTAGCTTCAGGATGTCTCCCACCACCCGCAACTGCATCTTCCCTGGATGCAAGAACTTCAGCTGCAACGCTATTTAATTTCCCTATTGATGAGGAAAGGAAAAATAGGTGGATAGATTTTGTGAAGAGCCACGCTGATGGAGAGCTTCGGATAAACTCCAACAGCCGCCTCTGCAGTGACCATTTGGCGGATAGTTTTAACATGGACCAGAGACAGACGGGGTTTAGGGACACACGGCTTCTCTTGCAGCGCGGAGCCGTACCGAGCATCGCCCTCCCGGCCGTTCCTCCTCCGGTCGCACCTGGACCATCCACCGCCGCCAGCAGTTCATCACTCAGTTCTGTGTGCTTGTTATAATTATACTAGATAACTTTTCTAGAGGTATCTCTGCTATGAGTTAGTGCAAACCGCTAACTTTTGGTATTTCGGTGAAATGGTAGCTAATGTGCTAGAAGTAGTTTGAGAGCTCACTGTCTGCTGTCTCTGGTGTCCATTTTTACTCCTGTGTTACAGCTCAGGGGAACAATTAATTTATATGCATCTGTATGTTTCACTCATTGAACAAATACATTCTAATTCTAGACTGTTTTGTTCGGCTTCACGTAGTCCATTATCTGGGTCGTAGGTAGGCAGCGAGGGGCGGAGCTTCAGCTCCTTCAGGCGACACGCCCTCCCAGTCTTAAGCAGAGAAGAGTGCTGATTTTCTCACTATTTCAAAGCCTAATGTAAAGATCCTGGAAAGTGGAATTGAAAACGAGTTTCAATTTCACCACACCACAGAAGAATGTGTTATTAACTACCCATCCAAATTCGAATGAAAAAAAACATAGACAAGTATGTTAAATTAGGCTTTGAAATAGTAGTACAGCAGGAGGAACCATTCAGTGATCTGACGTAGATGGGTCAAAATGATGTAGATAGGTAATTTTTTGGCTCCGCCCATTAAAACCTGATCTTAAAACGGAAGAGAAACTGTTCTACTGTCTAACTTCAGTGCAACAAAGTTTTCGCGCTTTGCACATGCTTTCAGGAACTCATTTCACACGTATATAATGTACTGAGAAGCAAATCATGGAATTTGCTTTACAGGGTCTTTAACATACTTGTCTGTTTTTTTTTCATTCGAATTTGGATGGGTAGTTAATAACACATTCTTCTGTGGTGTGGTGAACTTAAAACTCGTTTTCAATTCCACTTTACAGGATCTTTAACAAACAGACAGAACATTTTCGGCACGCTCCTTATTTAAATCAAAAGTCTCCATTGTTTTTTCGATGTCACTGTCAAAAGGGGAGGGGGGCCTACGTGCGTGTTTCAAGAGCTATTTGTGTGTGGATCGCAAAAGACCGAAAATAATGTCTCAAAATTACGTCATTGGAAGAAGGATTGAACGCGTATATTTGGCGATCCACAAATGCAAATTTAACACTTCAACTGCAGAATGTTAACTATTTTAAGAAATTGCAAACGAAATATTTACGAATATACATTTATGTAAATGCCAACTTACAAATCAGGATTAAGAATTTAGTTTTTGTGGATCGCAAAACACATTTGTAAATCGTGGAACATTTGTGGATCATGGTACTTGCATTTACGAATAATTTTGAGACATCTCTCTCCATACGATTCCATCCGAAATACTGCCGGTGACAACGTTGCTAGAATAAGCGTGTGTCAAAGGGGGTTCAGCTTGTTTCAAAGGTCCTTTATTCATGAATGAATGCAAAATGAGCAGGCTAAATGCTTGAAAATATCACTGGAAGGGAAAAACTTAAAGGACGTTTAAGTCATAGAGGTTATGACCATTTTTACAACGGATTGCACAATTTCTTCGTTTTGATGCAACTTTTCAACTGAGGCTGCTATATAGCCGATCATCATTCCCTCTTGCAGGGGAAATTAGATGGCAACCGTTTCATTCTACACTACACTCTTAGTATTTTGAGTTATAAATGAGCAGCAACAAATGTATGCATTTAAATCTATGCAATATTGATAAATAATAAATATGCATTTTTATATAAAATATACAGAATTATCAGTTTAAGGGATGTTTAGACAATGTTACCCATGAATGTTATCATTCACACTTATACTTTTTAGGTATTAAAAAGGTGTTATAAATTGGGATGCCCAAATATAACTCATTATTTCATTGCTCAGAAGTCCAGTATGATGTAGGCCTAGTACAGCTCCATAAAACCTAAACCAATTACCTACATATATATATATATATATTTGGTGGGGGGGGGGGGGGGGTTCAGTGTCCCTACCAAAGCTGAGACCAAACCTACGCCCTTGGGTACAACGGAGGGAAAAGCAAAACAAACCAGGTTCCTCTACAAGTGAATACGGGCGCTTTGAAGATTTACATTTATGCATTTAGCAGACGCTTTTATCCAAAGCGACTTCCAAGAGAGAGCTTTACAAAAGAGCGTAGGTCACTGATCATAACAACGAGATAGCCCCAAACATTGCGAGCAGCCAAAACATGAAGCATACATTGTGGAAAACCAAATAAGTGCCAAAGGGAAGAACCATAAGAGCATGCAGTTAAACAAGTTACAATTGAACAACTTGAAACTCCCCACAAGTGTGCAAGAGTGTACCTGTAGAAAAAAACAATCAACAGTAAAAATATTTCAGTGCGAGTACAAGAATTTGAAACCGTTACAACTAACCAACAAGATCAACAAGTCTCTCAATACGAGTCATTGTGATCCTGGAGGAAACTAACATCAGGTCCAGCCAAGCATTCCTAAGTGCCGTTGTAATCCCGGAACAAGTGCGTCTTGAGCCTTTTCTTGAAGGTGGGGAGACAGTCAGTGTCCCTGACGGAGGTGGGGAGTTGATTCCACCATTGGGGGGCCAGACAGGAGAAGAGCTTGTGTTGGGACCCAACACAAGAAGATGAAGATGACAGATTTAAGATTTTTTTGGCCCTATTTGTATGTGTATATAAAGGCTGGTTGAGCACTGTAGGGAGAAGTTAGACAGTTTTTTTTGTCTCGTTACAGTGATTGGCACACCTGGGTGATGGCGTTGGATATTTTTTGTCATTTAACACACGCCAGATGTGTTATATGCGTTAGCATGTTAGATGTAGCCTATTTCCACTCACCCCACACAACTGCTGAACAACGCCGACACACAGTGCTTGTCTTATCCACCACTCTCTCGCCTGTACTACTGTAACTGAATGGGAAAGTTTTCCCAATCTTCCGATCTTAAAGAGGCCGGAGGGTCCTCTATCTTTCGTGGGTCGCCACCACTCGCCATACTTGTCCTTAAGCGGGGCAACAGATTAGGTGTCCCTAAAGAACACGAGTATCTAACAGTAGTTCCGCATTACATTACTTAATTTGCAGCAACTTTTATTTATTTTTATACTGTGTATTCTCCGTGTAATTTCATGCACCGAATCGTGACGCCCGTACCGTTTCGGTTCAATACGAATACATGTACCGTTCCACCCCTACTGCATAGTCAGTAAACTGCATGTTACATAGTTTAATAACACCAGGACACTGAAATAAACTCACCCATTAGTGATCTGAGAGTCTCTCTCTGTTTCTGCACCTTCATCAGCCGCTGTTGTGCTCTCTCTTCCTTTGCCCTCCTCCTCTCCTCCATCTTCTCCAGGACCTCTTTGTCCATCTCATAGAGGCCTCCTCTGTTTCCTGCCACCATCTCCTCCACCTTGTCCAGCAGTTCAGTGATCTGAGTGTCATCAGCCCTGTTCTTATTGTTTAGGACATGATACCTGTTCCTACATTTCTCAACAAGCCACTGGAGGGCCTTCCCTTCTCTTTCAATGTGCTGCTCAATGGTTGTGTCTCCCAGACGGTCCCCACGAGTGAACAGCACTATAGTGTGACTCCAGACTCTATCACTGAGAAGCTGCATGTGTCCCTCGACTGATCTTCTGTGTTTCTCTGTGAATGAGACATCCTGCCGTATGACCAGGAGGAGAGTGTGGGGTCCTGGAGGACACAGAGACACACTGTGTACTATCTCCTGTTTAACCAGATCAGTAGTGTCCTCTACAGGGAAATCCCTCCGCCATCCTGGAGTGTCGACCACAGTTACCTGCCTCCCTGCTACTTCTCCCTGTCTCTTTACACACTGAGCAGCTGTCCTCAGGTCAAACTCCTCTCTGCCCAGGATGGTGTTTCCTGACAAACTCTTCCCTGCAACTCTCACCCCCAGCAGCACAATCCTCAGCTCTGAGAGATGGAGGGAGTCACCTGTCAGAGGGAGAGAGATAAAGATCGGGAGAAAAAGATGCATGAGAGAGAAAGGGAGATTGGGAAACAGAAAGTTGAGAGTGAAAGAGATTGCATTTTCTTTGTAAGTTCACAATGATCTAAGTTTAAAGGTTATGTTGAGTGAAGTGTCTACACCACATGATAATAATGTACGTTGCAGACATGATCTCTGTTCACATGAATGTATCCAAAATGTACAAAATTGCTCAACCATTATTGAACTGATGTTTTCTCATACTATAACCAGTCCCTAAATATCCAGCATACTGCATGTTACATAGCTTAATAACACCAGGACTCTGGGTGGACACTGAAATAAACTCACCCATTAGTGACCTGAGAGTCTCTCGTTGTTTTTGCACCTTCATCAGCCTCTGTTGTGCTCTCTCTTCCTCTGCCCTCCTTCTCTCCTCTATCTTCTCCAGGATCTCTCTGTCCATCTCATAGTGGCCTCCTCTGTTTCTTGCCACCATCTCCTCCACCTTGTCCAGCAGCTCAGTGACCTGAGTGTCATCACCCCTGTTCTTATTGTTGAGGACATGATACCTGTTCCCACATTTCTCAACAAGCCACTGGATGGCCTTCCCTTCTCTCTCAATGTGCTGCTCAATGGTTGCGTCTCCCAGACAGTCCCCACCAGTGAACAGCACTATAGTGTGACTCCAGACTCTCTCACTGAAAAGCTGCATGTGTCCCTCGACTGATCTTCTCTCTACCCCTGTGAACGGGACATCCAGCGTTATGACCAGGAGGAGAGTGTGGGGTCCTGGAGGACACAGAGACACACTGTGTACTATCTCCTGTTTAACCAGCTCAGTAGTGTCCTCTACAGGGAGATTACTCCACCATCCTGGAGTGTCGACCACAATGACCTGCCTCCCTGCTATTTCTTCTTGTCTCTTCACACACTGAGCAGCTGTCCTGTCAAACTCCTCTCTGCCCAGGATGGTGTTTCCTGATGAACTCTTCCCAGCACGTCTTCCCCCCAGCAGCACAACCCTCAGCTCTGAGAGATGGAGGGAGTCACCTGTCAGAGAGAGAGAGAGAGTTTTACGTCTCTCGCCCTGTTTGCATGTGTGTTCTGTCTTGCTGTGTTTTGTCCCTCTGTGTTTTCCCCTCTCTCTCGACCACCCATGTAGTTTGTTCGTCCGCCTTTGGCCCGTTATCCATCATCCGAATCGCCATCTGCTGCAAATCACCATACTGCCTGTTCAAAGTCTCACCTGTCCTTCGTTCGAGAGCCAGAGCAGGGCGTGAGCAGAGATTTTCTGTTCCTGAGTGTTGTGATGTACCTGTTTGGTGTTACCAGTTTTTTTTACCTATCCGTAAACCTACGCAGTATAGTGTTTTACGTTTGGATATTCTTATGTTTCTACGGCAGGGACAAGGGGACAGGTTAGCTGCCCATGGGCCTACATCCCCATCACGTACCTGTTAACATCATTAGGTAAGGAACGGGCGCAACCCAATGTACTTTTGACTAGAGAGGCATTAGTTTGGGTAGGCAGGATAGTCTGGAGGTTTTTTTCTTGTTTGATTCTTTGGCATGGTTCATGGTTCTCTTGTTCCCTGCGTCGTCTATTTGTGTTAAGAAACAAACAAACCTTTCATATGTACCCCGGTGTCTCGGTTTTCCTGTTAGTCACCTGTTCGGGAAGCTCAATTAATGTTACATCCTTTCCCATAGAAGACAGATCGTAAGAAAGAAGAAAATATGGATGGATGCACGAGAGAGAAAATGAGATTGAGAAACAGAAAAAGTGAAAAATATTGCATTTTCTTTGTAAGTTCACAATGATCTGAGTTTAAAGGTTGTGTTGAGTGAAGTGTGGACACCACCTGGTAATAATGTAAGTTGCAGACATGTTCTCTGTTTACATGAATGTATAAAAAAAATACATTTTACTAAATACACCGTTGGGCCCACCACCCATGGGAGAAACCGTGGGAGTAGGGTGCGCTGCCACATGGGTGGCAGTGAAGGCCAGAGGTTGCGATGGACCAAACCTGGGCGGCAAGGCTTGCTCTGGGGACGTGGAACGTCAGCTCGCTGGGGGGGAAAGAGCCGTAACTGGTGTGGGAGGTGGAGCGCTACCAGTTGGATCTGGTAGGGCTTACCTCTACGCACAGTTGTGGCTCTGGATCCTTACTCCTTGATAGGGGAGGGATGTTATTCTTCTCTGGAATTGACCAGGGTGTGAGGCGACGGGCGGGTGTGGGGATACCCACAAGCCACCGGCTGAGCGCCGCTATGCTGGAGTTTACCCCGGTGGACGAGTTTACCCAACGCCTACGGGTTGTGGGGCAGAAACCTCTGACTGTTGTCTGTACATATGCCCCTAACAGCAGTTCGAAGTATTCTGCCTTTTTGGAGACCCTGAATGGAGTCCTGTATAGGGCCCCAGTAGGGGATTCCATAGTGCTGCTGGGAGACTTCAACGCACACATGGGAAATGACAGGGACACCTGGAGAGGCATGATTGGGAGTAACGGTCGCCCCGATCTGAACCCGAGTGGATGTTTTTTTGTTGGATCCTGGCATCCTATGCCAGGATCCTGTTTGTGGACTTCAGCTCTGCCTTCAACACCATCATCCCTGCCCTGCTTCAGGACAAGCTCTCCCAGCTGAACGTGCCCGACTCCACCTGCAGGTGGATCACAGACTTCCTGTCTGACAGGAAGCAGTGCGTTAAGCTGGGAACACAAGCCTCTGACTCCCGGTCCATCAGCACCGGATCTCCTCAGGGTTGCGTCCTTTCCCCTTTGCTCTTCTCCCTGTACACCAACAGCTGCACCTCCAGTCATCCGTCTGTCAAACTTCTGAAGTTTGCGGACGACACCACCCTCATTGGGCTCATCTCTGACGGGGATGAGTCTGACTATAGGTGGGAAGCTGACAACCTGGTGACCTGGTGTAGCCAGAACAACATGGAGCTCAATGCTCTTAAGACAGTGGAGATGGTTGTGGACTTCAGGAAGAATACAGCCCCACTCACCCCCATCACCCTGTGTGACTCCCCAGTCAACACTGTGGAGTCCTTCCGCTTCCTGGGCACCATCCTCTCCCAGGACCTCAAGTGGGAACTGAACATTAGCTCCCTCACCAAAAAAGCACAACAGAGGATGTACTTCCTACGGCAGCTGAAGAAATTCAACCTGCCAAAGACAATGATGGTGCACTTCTACACAACCATCATTGAGTCCATCCTCACCTCTTCCATCACCGTCTGGTACGCTGCTGCCACTGCCAAGGACAAGAGCAGACTGCAGCGTATCATCCGCACTGCTGAGAAGGTGATCGGCTGCAATCTGCCTACCCTCGAGGACCTGCACACCTCGAGGACCCTGAGGCGTGCGAGGAAGATTGTGGCCAACCCCTCCCACCCTGGTCACTCCCTGTTCCAGCTACTCCCCTCTGGCAGAAGGCTGCGGTCCATCAGGACCAAAACCTCACGCCATAAGAACATTTTCTTTCCATCTGCTACTGGCCTCTTCAACAAGGCCAAGGACTCCCATTGACATTCATTCACTTATTTAACTATTATAAGTCCATCTAATGGCAATTCAGTATGCATAAGCCACTTTATCTCAGTATCCAATGTTGACCATTCACGCTGCTCATTATTCTTATTTTTATATATATTTTATTTTATATTTAAATTGTTGTATTCTTAGATTGTTTAGTTCTTAGAAATAGTTAAACTTTTGCACTTTTACTTAATTTAAGATCTGTATATGTTTAGTGTTTTGCACCTCCCTGCCACAGTAAATTCCGTGTTTGTATAACATACATGGCGAATAAACCGAATTCTGATTTCTGTGCTAGTCATGTTTTATCTATAACAAACACCATGTTAAGACATAAGGATGCTCATAAGTGTACATGGTACCAGAGCACCCTACACTGAAGGATTTCATCGCTGCTTTTTGCAGATGATGTGGTCTTCCTGTCATTCGTGACCTTCAGCACTCACTGGATCGTTTTGCAGTCGAGTGTGAAGCGGCTGGGATGAGGATCAGCACCTAAATTTGAGGCCACGGTTCTCAGCAGGAAACCGATGGAGTGCTCACTCCCGGTAGGGAATGAGTACTTACCCCAAGTGAAGGAGTTAATTTGACTCTGGGTCTTGTTTGTGAGTGAGGGGAGAATGGAGCGAGAGGTTGGCCGGAGAATCGAGGTAGCGGGGGCGGTATTGCATTCGCTTTATCGCACCGTTGAGCCGCAGGGCTCGACAATAACGATGGCCAAGTAAAAAGTAACGTCGGGACAGTTAAACTAGCAACTCACTGGCCCGATCGGGCCACTGCAAATTATTGATTGAAAAAAAAAATTGCATTGTAAAAGTTAACATCCTTCATATGTTTTGCTATCTGCTAAATGCATAAATAACTTTGCAGCTCGTGGGGCGCACAGTTGGCAAATCAAGAGTTGAGGAGTGACGAGTGGTTGTCAAATTGTAATTCTCTAATCTCGATACATTTAACAACTGGCGCGAGAGTGAAGATGGCAGCAAAGTAGAGCTACGAGCTCAAACGGAAGCAACTTTTTTATGGAACGAAGATGCACTGTGTCGTTTGTCGTATGTTCCCGTCTAAAGCAGACAAAAGTGGATATTTTTACATTTTACAGAGGCACCGACAATTTTCGAAAACAATACCTGACCAGCCATGCTAGCAGTAGCAGACAGCACCTGGTTTGCGTGACAGCTAAGCGGATGGTTGACAATCCATCTTCCAGGCCGTTGACTATGCTGGTCAGGAATTTAAATGTAGATGCCCATCGTGTTATTGCACGATTTATAACAACGGCATATCACGTAATTAAGACGGACTAGCCGTTCGCCTCGTTCCCCCAGGCTATTGAACTGCAGCAGAAGAATGGTGTCGACTTGGGTACTTAGTATCATACTGATGAAATGCTATGGAAGCTTTTATATATTAACATTGAGGGACCAGAGGTTTCAGTTGTGCAGAGAGATGGCTGTCAGCAGGGAAGAGAGCACATCACGTTTGAGGTTAAAAGTCAATTGTTTTGCTGACTATTACCTTTTTATTTTTTATCACTAGAAATGTGATTTCATTTTTGTTCTTTTTATATCCAGGATGTGTTTAATAAATGGTTAAACATGTTAACAGAATAACACAACTTATAAGTCTTTGGTTTTGTTGTAACAATGATAAATTACAACTTTTGGAGGGGGGGCCAGTAAAAATTGTCTTGGGGCCAGTAAGTTTCAAACCCACTGGCCCGGTGGGGCCAGTGCCAAAAAATGTTAATGTTGAGCCCTGAGCCGGAAGGAAAAGCTCTCAATCTACCGGTCAATTTTCCTTCCTACCCTCACCTATGGTCATGAAGGTTGTGTCATGACCAAAAAAACGAGGTCGCGAGTACAAGCAGCCTAAATGGTTTTCCTCAGGAGGATGGCTGGCGTCTCCCTTAGAGATAGGGTGAGGAGCTCAGTCATCTGTGAGGAGCTCAGAGTAGAGGCGCTGTTCCTTTGCGTTGAAAGGAGCCAGTTGAGGTGGTTTGGGCACCTAGTAAGGATGCCTCCTGGGCGCCTCCCTAGGGAGGTGTTCCAGGCACATCCAGCTGGAAGGAGGCCTCGGGAAAGACCCAGGAATAGGTGGAGAGATGATATCTCCACACTGGCCTGGGAACGCCTTGGGGTCCCCCAGTCAGAAAAGGTCAATGTAGCTTGAGATAAGGACGTTTGGGGCCCCCTGCTGGAGCTGCTGCCCCCTTATGACTCCGGATAAGCGGTTGGTGATGGATGGATGGATACACATTATGTACAATATTGTTCAACCATTATAAAACTGATGTTTTCTCATGCTATAACCAGTCCCTAAATATCCAGCATACTGCATGTTACATAGCTTAATAACACAAGGACTCTGGGTGGACACTGAAATAAACTCACCCTTTAGTGATCTGAGAGTCTCTCTTTGTTCCTGCACCTTCATCAGCCTCTGTTGTGCTCTCTCTTCCTCTACCCTCCTTCTCTCCTGTATCTTCTCCAGGATCTCTCTGTCCATCTCATAGTGGCCTCCTCTGTTTCCTGCCACCATCTCCTCAATCTTGTCCAGCAGCTCAGTGACCTGAGTGTCATCACCCCTGTTCTCATTGTTGAGGACATGATACCTGTTCCTACATTTCTCAACAAGCCACTGGAGGGCCTTCCCTTCTCTCTCAATGTGCTGCTCAATGGTTGTGTCTCCCAGACGGTCCCCACGAGTGAACAGCACTATAGTGTGACTCCAGACTCTCTCTCTGAGAAGCTGCATGTGTCCCTCTACTGATCTTCTCTCTTCCTCTGTGAATGAGACACCCAGTCGTATGACCAGGAGGACAGTGTGGGGTCCTGGAGGACACAGAGACACACTGTGTACTATATCCTGTTTAACCAGCTCAGCAGTCTGCTCTAAAGGGAAATTCTTCCACCATCCTAGAGTCTCGACCACAGTGACCTGCCTCCCTGCTACTTCTCCCTGTCTCTTCACACACTGAGCAGCTGTCCTCAGGTCAAACTCCTCTCTGCCCAGGATGGTGTTTCCTGATGAACTCTTCCCTTCACGTTTCCCCCCCAGCAGCACAATCCTCAGCTCTGAGAGATGGGGGGAATCACCTGTCAGAGAGAGACAGATAAAGATAGGGAGAAAAGATAGATGCATTAGAGAGAAAGTGAGATTGAGAAACAGAAAGTTGAGAATAAAAGCGATTGCATTTTCATTGTAAATTCACAATAATCTAAGTTTAAAGCAGGGGTGTCAAACCCTGGTCCTCGAGGGCCAATGTCCTGCATGTTTTAGATGTTTCCTTTATCCAGCTCACCTGATTCAATTAAATCGATTGTTATAACGACCATTCATTCGAATCAGGTGAGCTGGATGAGGGAAACATCTAAAACATGCAGGACAGCGGCCCTCGAGGACCAGGGTTTGACACCCCTGGTTTAAAGGTTATGTTGAGTGAGGCGTCTACACCACATGGTAATAATGTAACTTGCACACATGATTTCTGTTTACATGAATGTATCCTAAAAAATACAATTTACTGGATACACATTATGTACAATATTGCTCACCCATTATTGAACTGATGTTTTCTCATACTATAACCAGTTCCTAAATATCCAGCATACTGCATGTTACATAGCTTGTGGCACAACAGCTCACTGAGCACCTCTCCTCAAATCAGCTTTATGAACCTCTCCAGTCTGGATTTCGTCTCCACCACAGCACTGAAACTGCATTAGCCAAGGTAGTCAATGATCTACTGTTAGCCTCTGACGCGGGTTCTATCTCTGTCCTGGTTCTTGTAGACCTAAGTGCAGCTTTTGACACGGTGGATCATGAGATTCTCTTGGAACGTATGGAGAACTATGTTGGGATTTCTGGTACGTCACTTCAGTGGTTTAAATCGTATCTATCTGATAGATCACAATATGTCCACTATGATGGCTGCTCATCCAGGAGCTCCACTGTAAAATACGGAGTACCACAGGGTTCAGTTCTAGGCCCTCTGTTATTTTCACTCTATATGCTGCCTTTAGGAAACATAATTAGAAGCTCTGGGGTAAGTTTTCACTGTTATGCAGATTATACTTAGCTATATATGTCTATATAGTCTGGAGAATTTCCACATGCTATGGAAAAATGTGTTTCTCGGTTGAGAGCTTGGATGACTGCAAATTTCCTTCTTCTAAATTTGGATAAAACCGAGGTTCAAATTTTCGGTCCTAAAAAATATAGAAATAAATTTTCCAATCTGACCTTAGACCTAGACGGCGTCAAAATCTCTCAAAGCCAGCTGGTAAAAAATTTAGGAGTCACAATGGACCCAGACCTTTCGTTTGAGTACCATATTAAGCAAATTACCAGAACTGCATTTTTCCATCTACGTAATATTGCCAAAATAAAAAAAATTCTCTCAAAGGATGATGCTGAAAAACTAATACATGCATTTGTTACGTCCCGATTGGACTATTGCAATGTGTTGTTCTCTGGCCTCCCAATTACCCACCTAAAAAATTTACAGCGGGTGCAAAATGCTGCTGCTAGACTATTGACCAGAACAAGAAAGTTTGATCACATAACATCTACTCTTGTCTCTCTACACTGGCTCCCTATCCAAGCCAGAGCTGACTTCAAAGTTCTACTACTAACCTACAAATCTCTGCATGGATTGGCACCACTGTACCTCTCCGGTCTCCTTGCACCCTATTGCCCCGCAAGGACACTTAGATCTCAAGATGCCGGCTATCTGGTGGTTCCCAAAATTAAGAAAAAAACTGCTGGAGGTAGGGCGTTCTCATATAGAGCACCTCTTCTCTGGAACAAATTACCTGTCTCAATTAAGGAGTCTGATACTGTTTCGACATTTAAAATTAGGTTAAAAACGTTATTGTTTAGTCAATTCTACGACTGTTAAAGGTAAGTATGTTACTAGTTGGAGGCAACGGGGGACGGGTTGTTTCCATCCTTATTCTATAAGTATAACTTATTTTAGAGTTCTCTTCCCCTGGAACAGATTTCATGTTCCAACCGAGGGGGGCTGTCGCTGTCTTGGTGTGTGGGGCTGCATCAAATACCCCTTTTTTGCTCTGTTAAATTGCTGCACCAGTCCACACTTGACCGGTGGGAATCTCATTCTATTATGACTGTAACTGTTAGCTGCTCTTGGCATTCTCTAATCCCTGCTCTCCTCTCTCTGTCCCCCCCCACATACATCCCTTGTGGTGTGGGGGGTTTGAGTTGTCAGCACCTGCCTGGTCGTCGGTCGGCCAGCGCTGGACCTGGTCGCGAGTCTCCCGGTCCTGTCCTACATCTATAAAGTTGAACAATGGATTTTGGTGTTTCAAAACCCATCGACACTGTATGACTATGTTTAGCCTGTGTTCTGCTCCTCTCTCTCACCAACCGTCTCTGGAGGAGGGGATCCCTCTCTGAATTGCTCCTCCCAAGGTTTCTTCCATTTTTTCTCCTGTTGAGAGTTTTTATGGGAGTTTTTCCTTGTCTTCCTTGAGGGTTTAGGTTGGTTGAGGGGCAGTTCTATGGGCGTATGTGAAGCCCTCTGTGACATGCTTGCGTGTAAAAAGGGCTATACAAATAAATTTGATTTGAGCTTAATAACACCAGACACAACATGCTAGCAGACACACTTTGTAGCACAATGGCGTGTGATGTTTTTATCCCCTTGTGGGCCGGCTGCAAGCAATAAAGATTTCTTAAACTTGTTCACCGACTGACTGTGCAATGCTTGATAGATTAATATTTCCCACAGGGTGGACACTGACATAAACTCACCCATTAGTGATCTGAGAATCTCTCTCCGTTTCTGCACCTTCATCAGCCTCTGTTGTGCTCTCTCTTCCTCTGCCCTCCTTCTCTGCTCTATCTTCTTCAGGATCTCTCTGTCCATCTCATAGTGGCCTCCTCTGTTTCCTGCCACCATCTCCTCCATCTGGCCCAGCAGCTCAGTGACCTGAGTGTCATCACCCCTGTTCTTATTGTTGAGGACATGATACCTGTTCCCACATTTCTCAACAAGCCACTGGAGGGCCTTCCCTTCTCTTTCAATGTGCTGCTCAATGGTTGTGTCTCCCAGACAGTCCCCACCAGTGAACAGCACTATAGTGTGACTCCAGACTATCTTACTGAAAAGCTGCAGGTGTCCCTCTACTGATCTTCTGTGTTCCTCTTGGAATGACACACCCAGATTGATGACCAGGAGGAGAGTGTGGGGTCCTGGAGGACACAGAGACACACTGTGTACTGTCTCCTGTTTAACGAGCTCAGTAGTGTTAACTACAAGGAGATTCTTCAACCATCCTGGAGTGTCAACCACAGTGACCTGCCTCCCTGCTACTTCTCCCTGTCTCTTCACACACTGAGTGGCTGTCCTCAGATCAAACTCCTCTCTGCCCAGGATGGTGTTTCCTGATGAACTCTTCCCTTCATATCTCCCCCCCAGCAGCACAATCCTCAGCTCTGAGAGATGGAGGGAGTCACCTGTCAGAGAGAGAGAGATAGGGAGAAAAAGATGCATGAGAGAGAAAGTGAGATTGGGAAACAGAACCTTGAGAGTAAAAGAGAGATTGCATTTTATTTATGTTGTTCCCAATGGTCTAAGTTTAAAGGTAGTGTTGAGGAAAGCATCTATACCACAGTAATAATGTCAGTTGTAGACATTTTCTCTGTTTATAACAGCACCATTCATTCTACAATGTGCTGGAAATACATTTGCAAAATATTGTTCAACAATAATTTAAATATAATGTTCTCATACTATAACTTGTCTCTGCATCGTCAGTAAACTGCAAATTACATAGCTTAATAACACCAGGACTCGGGGTGGACACTGAAATAAACTCACCCATTAGTGACCTGAGAGTCTCTCTCCGTTTCTGCACCTTCATCAGCCTCTGTTGTGCTCTCTCTTCCTCTGCCCTCCTTTTCTCCTCCATCTTCTCCAGGATCTCTCTGTCCATCTCATAGTGGCCTCCTCTGTTTCCTGCCACCATCTCCTCAATCTTGTCCAGCAGCTCAGTGACCTGAGTGTCATCACCCCTGTTCTTATTGTTGAGGACATGATACCTGTTCCCACATTTCTCAACAAGCCACTGGAGGGCCTTCCCTTCTCTCTCAATGTGCTGCTCAATGGTTGTGTCTCTCAGACAGTCCCCATTGGTGAACAGCACTATAGTGTGACTCCAGACTCTCTCACTGAGAAGCTGCAGGTGTTCCTCTACTGATCTTCTGTGCTCCTTTGTGAATGAGACATCCAGCCGTATGACCAGGAGGAGAGTGTGGGGTCCTGGAGGACACAGAGACACACTGTGTACTATCTCCTGTTTAACCAGCTCAGTAGTGTCCTCTACAGGGAGATTCCTCCACCATCCTGGAGTGTCAACCACAGTGACCTGCCTCCCAGCTACTTCTCCCTGTCTCTTCACACACTGAGCAGCTGTCCTCAGGTCAAACTCCTCTCTGCCCAGGATGGTGTTTCCTGATGAACTTTTCCCTGAAACTCTCCCCCCCAGCAGCACAATCCTCAGCTCTGAGAGATGGAGGGAGTCACCTGTCAGAGAGAGCGAGAGAGAGAGAGAGAGAGAGAGAGAGAGAGAGAGAGAGAGAGAGAGGAAATGATGGAAGAATGAGAGAGAAAATGACAGAGAAACAGAAAGTGGAGAGTGAAAGAGAGATTGCATTTTATATATGAAGTTCACAATAGTTTAAAGGTTGCGTTAAGGAAAGCGTCTATACCCCAGTAATAATGTGAGTTGTAGAAATGTTCTCTGTTTATAACAGCACCATTTATTCTACAATGTATTGGAAATACATGTTCACAATATCAACAATAATTGACATATAATTGGGTGTGCTTGTCAGGAATATTAATCTATCAAGCATTGCACAGTCAGTCGGTGAACAAGTTTATGAAAGCTTTATTGCTTGCGGCCGGCCCACAAGAAAACAAAAACATCACACGCCATTGTGCTACAAAGTTTGTCTGGTTCACAAGTCTTCAGGTAAGACCATTTATTGGTGAGAAGTCTCCTCCCCTGCATATCAGCTGTCAATAAGATCGATCCCAGAGACAGAGTGCGCGTGCACGTGGAAACTTACAGAGTTCTCCGACCCTAGGCTTGACCATATGATTCACTCAACACAGATACGGTTTATTGCACCTCTAGTATGATAATGTTCAACCTAGATCAGTTTGTTTACGTAAGCCTAGTGTCATCTATAGGTCATGTGGGGAGAGGGCTCTCTACTGACAAAGGAATGCTAGCACCAGTATTTTCAGAATATAACCTTACATTCTAAATTTCTCCGACAGTGCTTGCCTTTGGCAAGGACGCAACCTTTGTAATCTCACATATATATTTAGAAATAATAATAAATCCAAAATATTACTACATAGACAACGTCGGTGTCAAAATATTCGTCTTGGTAGCGATTGCTTGTATTGGGATTTACGTTCCGTTGCACGGTTTAGGCTTAATTTTTTTTTTGTGGCGAAAAGTGAAACTAACGGTGGCTAACTCTCTAGCCACAGTCACTAATGTCACTAACGTCAATAACGTCACGAACGCATGCGTGACTACCTATAGTACAACATCTTTGCTTGTGGCGTTTTTGCAGCTGTCTTGCTGTTTTAGGTAGCTAGTTAGCAGCTATCTGCCAGAAGTTAACGAGTTGCTATGCTTATGTTCTGCAAGCTGTACATGTACCCAGAAACTCTGCCTTACAGTTAGTGACTGTGGCTAGCTAGTTAGGAACTGTTAGCTTCACTTTTCGCCACAAAAACGTAAATTAAGCCTAAACTAAATTTAATTAAGCCTGAAATGTGCAACGGAACGTAAAATCTATTACAAGCAACACAATCGTGACCAAGGCGAACATTTTGACACCAACGTTGTCTAGGTAGTGCAAACATTTACGGAGTATTAGGGGTGGGAAAATAAATTATAATAAATAAATATATATGTGAGATAACAATAGGTTGTGTTGACAAAATCTAGCACACCTAATTATTGATCAGATAGCACCATGTAATTCATTATTTTTACACCTAAGATGGTGCAATGAAACCTTCGTATGTAACCGAACAAATGCTAACATGATTTTCTTCCAGTTCATGGTGAAGTAACGTGTTTTAGGACTAAAACACTGGAATGAAGAAGTTTACCTGAAGCCATTGTTGATAGTCAGCAGCTTGTCTCCTCTCTTTACTCCTGAAGAGAACAGAGAAGGTCAAAAACAAGTATTACATTTGCCAAGATAAGCCAAGTTACCGTGGTGCCACTCCAACCTGCTCGTGTACTTGGAATACATGTCACAGTATCTGCTAAGATCAGGCATCTTGTACTGTGTTTATATTTATTGTTGCCATTAATCTGGTTAACTATTACATTGTTAATCAATGCCTGCACGAAACAGTCAAAGCCTTGCAGACGAAGGCAAGGTGTTTTTCTGTGAAGTGAAAGAGAAAGACACTTCAACTTGTTCAACTTGTTCAACTTGTTCAACTTCTGTCTATAGACCGAAGTTTAAGCGAGGACAGTAGTTTTTAACTTCTGTGGAAATACAGTTGTCTCTCAACAAATGTGTTCAACTTTTAATAGCCAATTCCCCAAATATGTCAACTACTGCAAACATTTATCATTCGGAAGGAATAAATCTCAAGGCATGTAAACCAGTCAGTCTAAGGTGATTTCTGATCATCTAAGACCATTTTACTTCAATGGTACAATGTAATATTTTAAAAGAAAATGTCATGCATTAGTTTGTGTGATTTAAATAGTCATTTATTATCACACGCATGGCATGTCAAGGCAAACAATTACACTGCACTGAACTGTTAGAGGTACAGCGATAATAACAAAAGATCCAAAGTGATTGTGCACGTGAACAAATGATCCACATCTTCAATGGTAAACCTAGCAGTCACATGAAAAATGAACGAAAGACCCTCTTACCTGACCTCTCTGGGGTCCTAAGCAGCATTCTGCTGAGGGGCCCTCTTACCTGACCTCTCTGGGGTCCTAAGCAGCATTCTGCTGAGGGGCCCTCTTCCCTGACCTCTCTGGGGTCCTAAGCAGCATTCTGCTCAGGGGCCCTCTTACCTGACCTCTCTGGGGTCCTAAGCAGCATTCTGCTGAGGGGCCCTCTTACCTGACCTCTCTGGGGTCCTAAGCAGCATTCTGCTGAGGGGCCCTCTTACCTGACCTCTCTGGGGTCCTAAGCAGCATTCTGCTGAGGGGCCCTCCTACCTGACCTCTCTGGGGTCCTAAGCAGCATTCTGCTGAGGGGCCCTCTTACCTGACCTCTCTGGGGTCCTAAGCAGCATTCTGCTGAGGGGCCCTCTTACCTGACCTCTCTGGGGTCCTAAGCAGCATTCTGCTGAGGGGCCCTCTTACCTGACCTCTCTGGGGTCCTAAGCAGCATTCTGCTGAGGGGCCCTCTTACCTGACCTCTCTGGGGTCCTAAGCAGCATTCTGCTGAGGGGCCCTCTTACCTGACCACTCTGGGGTCCTAAGCAGCATTCTGCTCAGGGGCCCTCTTACCTGACCTCTCTGGGGTCCTAAGCAGCATTCTGCTGAGGGGCCCTCTTACCTGACCTCTCTGGGGCCCTAAGCAGCATTCTGCTCAGGGGCCCTCTTCCCTGACCTCTCTGGGGTCCTAAGCAGCATTCTGCTCTGGGGCCCTCTTACCTGACCTCTCTGGGGTCCTAAGCAGCATTCTGCTCAGGGGCCCTCTTACCTGACCTCTCTGGGGTCCTAAGCAGCATTCTGCTGAGGGGCCCTCTTACCTGACCTCTCTGGTGCCCTAAGCAGCATTCTGCTCTGGGGCCCTCTTACCTGCCCCGTAAGCCATGGAAACCATTTGCCACACAATCACACCCGACACCCCAGTGCTCTCATTACAAACCTCCCTCCTTTCAGAGGTAGCAGGTTCAAATCTCAAATCTCAGGCTCAAATCTCCCCCTTTACTGTATGTTGATTTGGATAAATACCAGTATTTAAGAACCATGTGAGAGACACCCTTGAAACCAACCTGAGAGAGAGCGAGAGAGAGACAGTTAGAGAGAGAGAGAGAGAGAGAGAGAGAGAGAGAGAGAGAGAGAGAGAAAGAGAGAGGCGGGTGTGTGTGGCGTGTGTATGCAGAGAGATAAAGAGAGAGAGATGGACAGAGACAGAGGGAGAGAGAGGCAGGCATGTTTGAGATGGATGAGTAGACCAAGAGAGAGTGTAAAGGCGGACATTCAAGCGGCACTGTGTAGATCTGAGTAGTCAAGAGATGTGGGTTTATTACAATTTATTTTGCTTATACAGATCATGATTTAACAAAGTACTTTGTGATCAGTCATAACGAAGGAGGTGCTAGCCACAGGTCGTTCGCCAGAGTGATGAAGAACAATCATAAAACCCTGCCTTATATAAACTTTAGATCAAATGATTCCTCTGAACTCTGTTGATTGGTCAGCACTGCTCAGTGACAGTTTGAAACAATACATCTCTGGTGACAGTTTGACTTCATATCAAGTTCCCACGGTTCTTTAATGTGGCCTCTCTCCCCAAACCAGTAGATAGTAAAACCACAGGGGTTCACCAGTCAAATTGTCAACTGTCCTTTGTGTGGGCACTTCAAACAAGTATTTGATTAACCCCACCCAATGCAACAGGAAGGGTCAGAGCAGCAGATCACAATAACAATACAGTTGAATCCACATTGTCTCCAGACCAGCCGTTTCTTCCCCCCAGGTGTCATAAACTGCAAATGGCATCTCTACCAAATGGAGTTGACTCTTCTTAGACTTACGTTCCTCATATATGAAACACACACATTATAACTGTATTCCAAAATGTCCACGACAAGAGTCAGAAGGGGAGGGACTGTCAGAGCTGCTGGTAGAGGTGTTCATACTGGGAAACATCACCAAATCTAACTGCAATATCAACATTGGATTAGATTCTATTATTTAACACATTATCACTTTCAACAACCTAACCTCAAGAGACATAGTATATATATATATAGATAGTAAAAAAAAAAAAACATTATTTCCATTCATCTAAGATAAATCAATTGGCAAAACTTTAAGTAAACATTTGTAAGAACATGGCAACAAATCAATTTAGGTTTTTAATGAGAATGTCTATTTGTACGTATGCCAGCTTAAAACAGCATGAAAAGAGTAAAGACCATTTAAAGATTATATTATACATTTTCTTTATGGTGCCAACAATATAGTTCCAATATAGTTTTGAAAAAAAAATATTTGTTAGTATACTCAAATTAATATTTCAAGTATCTGTATTTAAATTGTACATACAGTATATTCACTTCTAGGCTGAAAAAGTGGTGTTGTACACTCATCCTAGGTCTGACACTGTTCTCTGAATGTTTTATTTGAAGCCAAGAGTTTTGTATAAAGCAGGGTCATAATTACCCAACATAGTTTTCATCACAAAACATGAGGGAGATCCTTTCCTCAGGACCATGTCAATAGTGACCTGTGCTCTGGTCTTCCTTACTGCCTCCATCTTCACTGCCTCCATCTTCACTGCTTTCACCTTCACTGCCTCCACCTTCACTGCCTCCATCTCAGCATCGTTGATCACTCCCTCCTGCAGAAGTCCATCCAGCAGATCATCCAGGACAGGCATCTTCACGCGCTCCACAAACGCCAGTCTTGCAGAACGCAGCTGCTTTTCTGCAAAGCCAGTCCGAGTATGCTCAGATCTCAGGTCAGACCAGCTACTACCACCTCCCCTCTCTGTATAGAAACACAGCAGGTCAGACCAGCTACTACCACCTCCCCACTCTGTATAGAAACACAGCAGGTCAGACAAGCTACTACCACCTCCCCTCTCTGTAGAGAAACACAGCAGGTCAGACCAGCTACTACCACCTCCCCTCTCTGTATAGAAACACAGCAGGTCAGACCAGCTATCACCTCCCCTCTCTGTATAAAAACACAGCAGGTCAGACCAGCTACTACCACCTCCCCTCTCTGTAGAGAAACACAGCAGGTCAGACCAGCTACTACCACCTCCCCTCTCTGTAGAGAAACACAGCAGGTCAGACCAGCTACTACCACCTCCCCTCTCTGTATAAAAACACAGCAGGTCAGACCAGCTACTACCACCTCCCCTCTCTGTAGAGAAACACAGCAGGTCAGACCAGCTACTACCACCTCCCCTCTCTGTAGAGAAACACAGCAGGTCAGACCAGCTACTACCACCTCCCCTCTCTGTAGAGAAACACAGCAGGTCAGACCAGCTACTACCACCTCCCCTCTCTGTAGAGAAACACAGCAGGTCAGACCAGCTACTACCACCTCCCCTCTCTGTATAGAAACACAGCAGGTCAGACCAGCTACTACCACCTCCCCACTCTGTATAGAAATACAGCAGGTCAGACCAGCTACTACCACCTCCCCACTCTGTAGAGAAACACAGCAGGTCAGACCAGCTACTACCACCTCCCCTCTCTGTAGAGAAACACAGCAGGTCAGACCAGCTACTACCACCTCCCCTCTCTGTAGAGAAACACAGCAGGTCAGACCAGCTACTAACACCTCCCCTCTCTGTATAAAAACACAGCAGGTCAGACCAGCTACTACCACCTCCCCTCTCTGTAGAGAAACACAGCAGGTCAGACCAGCTACTACCACCTCCCCTCTCTGTAGAGAAACACAGCAGGTCAGACCAGCTACTACCACCTCCCCTCTCTGTAGAGAAACACAGCAGGTCAGACCAGCTACTACCACCTCCCCTCTCTGTAGAGAAACACAGCAGGTCAGACCAGCTACTACCACCTCCCCTCTCTGTATAGAAACACAGCAGGTCAGACCAGCTACTACCACCTCCCCACTCTGTATAGAAATACAGCAGGTCAGACCAGCTACTACCACCTCCCCACTTTGTAGAGAAACACAGCAGGTCAGACCAGCTACTACCACCTCCCCACTCTGTAGAGAAACACAGCAGGTCAGACCAGCTACTACCACCTCCTCACTCTGTAGAGTGTATCCGATTTTTCAGTTCTCTCATTTTTGTTTGAAAATCTACAAAAATCTTCTTCTCATGAACCATTGCTCCAATAGACTTGAATCATGGACTATCATGTGTAAAATACATGCCTTCCTGTAGAATGATAGGGAATAATGAATTAAATACAAACTGGCTGCATGGTATGCATTTATGTACATTTCCATATGGTCTCAACTATAGCTGGCCAGTAATGTCATTGTCCCCAGATCAATATCAAGATCTTCACAAATCAAATAAAATGTGTTGCCTACAAGTAAAGAAAAATTGGGTCAAAAAGATTTATAAAGCCATGTAGAGATTTTCAAGTAAGGCGTATTTTTGTAAATACGGTACAGTGATGATACTCCACGTGCTGCTAAACTACACAAAATATTGCTAACCATGGGTTATTCACGTGGTATCAATAGTGATTTCAATGCAGGCTTGCTTCCCAGCAGCAGCTAGCCTGGCTTTAACCTGCTGCTATGGTTGAAGAGTGCAGTTAGCTAGTTTGCTAAGAAATCACAATATTTAAATTCTCAATTAATTGAACTGAAACGATCTGAAACAGGTCTGACAGCTGTGGCCTGAATAAAGAAACATCCTTTAAAAACACCTTACATTTATTGGAGGTTTTTATTAAAAACATACATACAAAGTTATACAAAGTGTATCCCCGTATAGGATTGTATCCAATTATACATCTTTATCTATCCAGAATCAGAATTAGAAACCGGTTTATAGCCATGTATGTTTTCACATAAGGAATGTAATTTACCCTTATATAACTTTCGGATTTACACATTCATTTGTATGATATTGACATGTTGTTTTGATTATAAAACATAATAGTAAAAAAAAAAAAACATTATTTCCATTCATCTAAGATAAATCAATTGGCAAAACTTTAAGTAAACATTTGTAAGAACATGGCAACAAATCAATTTAGGTTTTTAATGAGAATGTCTATTTGTACGTATGCCAGCTTAAAACAGCATGAAAAGAGTAAAGACCTTTTAAAGATTATATTATACATTTTCTTTATGATGCCAACAATATAGTTCCAATATAGTTTTGAAAAAAAAATATTTGTTAGTATACTCAAATTAATATTTCATGTATCTGTATTTAAATTGTACATACAGTATATTCACTTCTAGGCTGAAAAAGTGGTGTTGTACACTCATCCTAGGTCTGACACTGTTCTCTGAATGTTTTATTTGAAGCCAAGAGTTTTGTATAAAGCAGGGTCATAATTACCCAACATAGTTTTCATCACAAAACATGAGGGAGATCCTTTCCTCAGGACCATGTCAATAGTGACCTGTGCTCTGGTCTTCCTTACTGCCTCCATCTTCACTGCCTCCATCTTCACTGCTTTCACCTTCACTGCCTCCACCTTCACTGCCTCCATCTCAGCATCGTTGATCACTCCCTCCTGCAGAAGTTATCCAGCAGATCATCCAGGACAGGCATCTTCACGCGCTCCACAAACGCCAGTCTTGCAGAACGCAGCTGCTTTTCTGCAAAGCCAGTCCGAGTATGCTCAGATCTCAGGTCAGACCAGCTACTACCACCTCCCCTCTCTGTATAGAAACACAGCAGGTCAGACCAGCTACTACCACCTCCCCACTCTGTAGAGAAACACAGCAGGTCAGACCAGCTACTACCACCTCCCCTCTCTGTATAGAAACACAGCAGGTCAGACCAGCTACTACCACCTCCCCACTCTGTAGAGAAACACAGCAGGTCAGACCAGCTACTACCACCTCCCCTCTCTGTATAGAAACACAGCAGGTCAGACCAGCTACTACCACCTCCCCTCTCTGTAGAGAAACACAGCAGGTCAGACCAGCTCCTACCACCTCCCCACTCTGTAGAGAAACACAGCAGGTCAGACCAGCTCCTACCACCTCCCCACTCTGTAGAGAAACACAGCAGGTCAGACCAGCTACTGGGCTGGGGTGCGTTTCCCGAAAGCGTCGTAAGCCTAAGTTGATCGTAGAATCCATCGTAGGACGAAACTTCGTATCTCTTGAAAGTGCATAGATTAGCCTACTCCTTACGAGCATGTTTGGGAAACGCACGTAAGAAATATCGATGGTTTCGTTTTTTGCTCGATCGTTGCTACGATCCATCGTTATCGGGAAACGCAGCCCTGGTTAGCTTCCTACTCAGGGACCACATCTATGGAACATAAAACTGACTGAAGGACAGACATACAGGCAGGTAAAGTATCTAGACAGACAGCAGGTAGGCAGACAGACAGACAGGCATCCTACTCTCTGTTCTTCGCAGCGATCCAGCCTCAGATCCAGCCTCAGATATCCAACCAGAATCCTCGTCTGTCTCAGCTCTCCTGTCTCCACTCACTGCACAACAACAACAACAACATACAAATAACTAAACAAGGTCCAGTATTACACAGTGTAACATCCACGGAGAGTCAAGGCCATCCTGGTGCCCTCAGCACCAGGGACACCAGGCTCTGCATGGACAGGTCATGGAGGGACAGCAGGCTCTGCATGGACAGGTCATGGAGGGACAGCAGGCTCTGCATGGACAGGTCATGGAGGGACAGCAGGCTCTGCATGGACAGGTCATGGAGGGACAGCAGGCTCTGCATGGACAGGTCATGGAGGGACAGCAGGCTCTGCATGGACAGGTCATGGAGGGACAGCAGGCTCTGCATGGACAGGTCATGGAGGGACACCAGGCTCTGCATGGACAGGTCATGGAGGGACAGCAGGCTCTGCATGGACAGGTCATGGAGGGACACCAGGCTCTGCATGGACAGGTCATGGAGGGACAGCAGGCTCTGTATGGACAGGTCATGGAGGGACAGCAGGCTCTGCATGGACAGGTCATGGAGGGACAGCAGGCTCTGCATGGACAGGTCATGGAGGGACAGCAGGCTCTGCATGGACAGGTCATGGAGGGACAGCAGGCTCTGCATGGACAGGTCATGGAGGGACAGCAGGCTCTGCATGGACAGGTCATGGAGGGACACCAGGCTCTGTATGGACAGGTCATGGAGGGACAGCAGGCTCTGCATGGACAGGTCATGGAGGGACACCAGGCTCTGCATGGACAGGTCATGGAGGGACACCAGGCTCTGCATGGACAGGTCATGGAGGGACAGCAGGCTCTGCATGGACAGGTCATGGAGGGACAGCAGGCTCTGCATGGACAGGTCATGGAGGGACAGCAGGCTCTGCATGGACAGGTCATGGAGGGACACCAGGCTCTGTATGGACAGGTCATGGAGGGACAGCAGGCTCTGCATGGACAGGTCATGGAGGGACACCAGGCTCTGCATGGACAGGTCATGGAGGGACACCAGGCTCTGCATGGACAGGTCATGGAGGGACACCAGGCTCTGTATGGACAGGTCATGGAGGGACAGCAGGCTCTGCATGGACAGGTCATGGAGGGACAGCAGGCTCTGCATGGACAGGTCATGGAGAGACACCAGGCTCTGCATGGACAGGTCATGGAGGGACAGCAGGCTCTGCATGGACAGGTCAGCAGCAGGGCCCAGACGGGGGAAACGAGGGCTACAGTGGGCGAGCACCGCTCTCCAACAACCAAGTATCGTTTATCAAAGTAAACATGTCTTTCTTGTGACCCGTTCAGGCCCTAGAGGAAGTGCACGTGCTCAACCTCTGTTAGTCTGAACCAGTTTACATTGTACAAGTACCAGGGCCTCGACTCTGTGAATGTTACAGTATCTTCTCAGATCCATGGACAATCACAGATAACAATACAGACCAGTAAATACACAGACAGCTTTCACTGATGCTCAAGAGGTCACTGGTATAAACACCCCTGTTGCTTTGGTTAAAAGTGTTTGCTAGACAAATGCAAAACGTGTATTTATTTGAAATGAAATTGTAACATGGAAAACTAAAATGATGGGTGTTGAATTGGTTCTACTTACAATTATTTACGAACCATAGCTGCTGTTAGTACAGTAAATAGTCAGATACTCACAGCATGGTGGGATGAGGTCCATGCTCCTGGTTGTTTTCACAGGCAGTGATGGTGTCTGATCCTCTTCAGGATTCCAGTTAATTTCTTGACCTCCATCCATCTCAGGCTGAAACACATCTCCACTGTTTGCTGCCACCATCTCCTCCACCTTGTCCAGCAGCCCAGTGACCTGAGTGTCATCAACCCTGTTCTCATTGTTGAGGACATGATACCTGTTCCCACATTTCTCAACAAGCCACTGGAGGGCCTTCCCTTCTGTCTCAATGTGCTGCTCAATGGTTGTGTCTCCCAGACAGTCCCCACCAGTGAACAGTATTATATTGTGACTCCAGACTCTCTCACTGAGAAGCTGCAGGTGTCCCTCTACAGAATTGGCTTCTTCCTCGGTGAATGAGACATCCAGCCGTATGACCAGGAGGAGAGTGTGGGGTCCTGGAGGACACAGAGACACACTGTGTACTATCTCCTGTTTAACCAGCTCAGCAGTCCTCTCTACAGGGAGATTACTCCACCATCCTGGAGTGTTGACCACAGTGACCTGCCTCCCTGCTACTTCTCCCTGTCTCTTCACACAATGAGTAGCTTCCCTGTCAAACTCCTCTCTGCCCAGGATGATGTTTCCTGATGAACTCTTCCCAGCACGTCTTCCCCCCAGCAGCACAACCCTCAGCTCTGAGAGATGGAGGGAGTCACCTGTCAGAGAGAGAGAGAGAGAGAGAGAGAGGTGGGGAGAAGGATGAGTAGAGAGTCATTTCTAAACTACATACAGTATGTTGCCTACAAATATTCCTTACTGTGTATAAAAATCATTTTGCATAGCTTTATATAATATAATCACTCTATAATCAATCGCTATATAGCCAAATTCCACGCTTCACAGTGTTATTACATAAACACTTGATGTGATGTGTTTCCCATACATTGATTTATGTGTGGCGGCCCGCCACAAGAACAAATGTATTTACTCGTTTTTTTATTGTTTAACATGACAAAAAAAGTTTTTTATTGTAGAGCTGCATGCAGCGCTCGTGTTCTCTCTCTCTCATTACAACGGACCCATCTGTGAATAGCCCTCTCTCTCCATGCACGCTCAGTTAAATACATTTGGCAAATATAACAATATGAGTCCAACGTAATGTTTATATTAAGTAAAGCTCAAAATTGTTTTGCGCTCAAATTAATATAAAAAGAATTTGCTCGCTCATATTACTTGTTGAAGTCCATATCTACACTTTCATCTAACTGCTACTAGGACATGGCTTTGGGCTGAGCACCTCATGTTTACAACGTCTGGCTCCGCCCCTGCCTACCGCCACAAATATAATCACATTCTGTGGGAAACACTGGATACAATGCCTAGATTGACAGTTCACCAGTGTCTAGTCACAAACCGCTTGTTATTTGGGGACTATGAGGGCTACTGTATGTTTTATCTCAGTGGTCTTCAACCCTGGTCCTCAGGACCCTCTGCCCTGCATGTTTACATGTTTCCCCTTTCCAGCACACCTGATTCAAATGATTCTGTAGAGGCCAGATAATGAACCATTCATTTGAATCAGGTGTGTTAGTAGAGAGAAACATGTAAAACATTCAGGACAGTGGGCCCTGAGGACCAGGGCTGAATACCACTGCTTTATGTACTAGGTTGTAGGACTAATTGTTGCAGACATAGTGAAATACTTTCACACCCTCCCTGAATTCATGTCTGGACAACACTGTGCACACTGTCTCATCATGTACCAACGAACACATTGCATAGGTAGCAGAGATAACTTACTGAATGATCAGAGGATCTCTCTCTGCTTCTTCACCTTAGACTTCCTCTGATTCACACGCTTTTCTTTTGCTGTTCTCCATACTTCCATCTTGTCCAGCAGCTCAATGACCTGAGTGTCATCAGCCCTGTTATTATTGTTGAGGACATGATACCTGTTCCCACATTTCTCAACAAGCCACTGGAGGGCCTTCCCTTCTGTCTCAATGTGCTGCTCAATGGTTGTGTCTCCCAGACAGTCCCCACCAGTGAACAGTATTATATTGTGACTCCAGACTCTCTCTCTGAGAAGCTGCAGGTGTCCCTCTACAGAATTGGCTTCTTCCTCGGTGAATGAGACATCCAGCCGTATGACCAGGAGGAGAGTGTGGGGTCCTGGAGGACACAGAGACACACTGTGTACTATCTCCTGTTTAACCAGCTCAGCAGTCCTCTCTACAGGGAGATTACTCCACCATCCTGGAGTGTCGACCACAGTGACCTGCCTCCCTGCTACTTCTCCCTGTCTCTTCACACAATGAGCAGCTGTCCTCAGGTCGAAACTCCTCTCTGCCCAGGATGGTGTTTCCTGATGAACTCTTCTCTGCATGTCTCCCCCCCAGCAGCACAATCCTCAGCTCTGAGATATGGAGGGAGTCACCTGTCAGAGAGAGAGAGAGAGGTGAGGAGAAAGAGAGAGAGGGAGAAATAGAGAAAGAACAGAAAAATAGAGAAAAGAGAAACAGAGTGAAATAGAGATGTGTCGGGGGGAGGGGGGGATAACTGCAGAAGCATAGTTGTCTCACAACGCTATGGTTCCAGCAGTAGGACTTCCAGTTGTACCAGTTGTTCCAGTTATGGAACCTCAAGGTACTACTTCCTACCCGCTTGTGCTGGTAGCAGGAGTTATCTAACCAGCACTTCTGCATTTGCAATGCCCACTTCGTTTTGCCAGTTGATCTGCACAGTACAGTTGGAGACTACAGACAGCTGGAAGGCCGCAAACACGCTTCACAATTTCTACAAAAATTGTTGGTTCTCCCTGTCTAGTGTGTAGTTCCATCTTGTAATTTGACAGCATACTAGAATGCCAGTAATCTCTGTGCGTCTGTCTGTGGCTCGATTATCTTGCAAACGGGGCATTGCATCATGTTGAAATATGGTGTATAGATAAGGACCCAAGGACGGGCAGTGAAGCATGTGAAGTTGTTTGGTTGCAACAAATAGGAATAAAAGTGTATTTGTGGCGATACAAAAGGTGCATCTAGGCAAGGTAGGCCACTGCCCTTCCCCAGGTAAGACAAACTGGGAGTTAACATTAGCCAGAACCATGTAGAGACTAGATACTTACTAAAGTCACGCATTTGGTTAATAATATACGATTGCCATACAATAGTTTCGGCAACCTTTGTTGAGATTTGGACGTTTGTGAAGACTCAATCAACTTTTTGTATCAAACTCTGCTGAGATTCCTGACCAGTTTTTAACTCAGAATTTGAAAAAAACCTGAATAAAAATTACGCTCCACTGTTCCGGAGTGTGGACGCGAGAGTTGTCTTCCTCTGCGTCAGATCCCTGTCAAAGGTCACATGAACTACACTTAGACATGTTTGTGGATGGTTAATCACATTTGTGGATCGTGTTTTACATTTGAGGAAAGTGATTTACATTTGTGGATTGGCACTTATTTGTATTTATAATACGGGTGGATGAAATCAAGCATTCTGATTGGTTGAGAGGGAGTTCCGGGGTGTGCATTATTGAGCCATAAAGTATGGCTTAATTATCAAGATACACACATTTACAAAAGTTTCGGTGAGATTTAGAACCCACAGTTGAGGGAGCCACAATAATCTCCCTGCACACCACTGACTGACGCACATTCACGTTGACTGCATCCATCACCAACTCACATGGAGGACACTTATATACCCACACCAGGAGGAAACCCTTTCATTCTGCAATCAGAGAGGTTTTACAAAACCCACCTGTTCTCCTGAACGACCCTCAGCTCCAGACACGCCTGGCTGGCCTGGTTAGGACGCTGTCTCGAGGATGCTCAAGAGGCTCTCAGGACATGGAGTGGTCCACGAGTCCGTCACAGCCCTCCCGCTGTGCGGCCAGGTGTGACTGCACTCACCTGGGGATGACAAGGCAGATTTGCCAGCAGGTATAAATACCGGCGGAGGGGTCAGGTCTCTCTCACAGTAGACAGGCTCACAGGGAGAACATGGAGAAGATAGGCTTGATGTGCTTCAGCTGTCTGCTACTCTGTGGTCTCCATCAGGCTCAGGGGAAGATCTCAGGTACCGCTCTTCTGATCCTCTCTCATTCTCTCTCTTTCTATCTCTCTACCTCTCTTCTCTGTCTCTCTGTATCTCTCTCTTCCTTTATTCTGTCTTTCTTTGTATCGCTCATTCTCTCTCTACTCCTCTCGCTATCTCTCTTCTCTCCCTTTCTCCCTCTCTCTGTACTAATGGTGATGTACAAAGCATTGTGGGTACTGTAGTCCTTCATGCCGGTCTTCTTTCAGAGTATCAGATAGAGTCTGAGAGCTTGAGTCGATGTGAGTCTCTTCGAGGCGTGGCTGTAGCTGGACAACACAACCACATCCCACACTGCTTTGAGGATGGCAGGTTCAGGTAACTAGCACTGTGTGTGTGTCTGTGTGTGGTAATGTGTCTGTGTGTGTGTGTGTGTGTCTGTGTGTGGGAATGTGTGTGTGAGAGAATTATGTGTATGTAAGAGAGAGTGTGTCTGAGTGATAGATTATTTGTGTGTATATGTCTGGTTGTGTGTGTCTGTTGTGTGTTTCTGCGAGTGTGTGTGTGTGTGCTGTCAGTAACAGCAGTGTGTGTGGGTGTGTGTGTGTGTGTGGGTGTGTGTATGTGTGTGTGTGGGTGTGTGTGTATGTACGTGGGTGTGTGTATGTACGTGGGTGCGTGTGTGTGTGTGCTGACAGTAACAGCTGTGTCTCAGGCAGGTGCAGTGCCGTGCAGGGGGAGAGGAGTGCTGGTGTGTCTCCCCAGATGGAGAAGAGATCCCTGGAAGCAGAACCACAGGCTCACCTGTGACCTGTGAGGCCTTTACTACTGACTGATCATCCTCATCATTATCATCCTCATCATCCTCATCATCCTCATCATCCTCCTCATCATCCTCATCACCATCCTAACCCTAAACCTAATCGTAAACATCCCTATAACCCCTGTGCACCTGAACCACCAGTGTTAACATCCTCCTTCCCTCTGCGTCCTGTCCTTCCTCCGCCCTGTGTGCCTTCAGGCCTGACCTCCTGCCAGCTGCAGAGACAGAGGGCCCAGCTGGAGGGCGCAGGTGCTGCTGGGCCCCAGTGCCAGGCGTCCGGGGAGTTCCAGCCCGTCCAGTGTGGCCCAGCCCGGGGGCAGTGCTGGTGTGTGGACCTGGACGGCATGGAGCTCTATGGGACCAGGCAGGATGGATCCCCCTCCCTCTGTGAGTTCACATCCTCACCATGGACATCCTGACTGGAGCGCTAGAGTGGAGTTACTCACTCTAGACAGACCCAGACAGACCCAGACAGACCCAGACCAGACAGACCCAGACCCAGACAAACCCAGACCCAGAGCCAGACAGACCCAGACAGACCAAGACCAGACAGACCCAGACCAGACAGACCCAGAGCCAGACAGACCCAGACAGACCCAGACCAGACAGACCCAGACCAGACAGACCCAGACCTAGACAGACCCAGACCTAGACAGACCCAGACAGACCCAGACCCAGACAGACCCAGACAAAGCAAGACAGACCCAGACCTAGACAGACCCAGACAGACCCAGACAGACCTAGACAAACCCAGAACAGACCAGACTATTAGATTAGATTGGACTAGACTACACTACACTACTTTAAATCAGTCTAATGGAAAACATTTGGTCAATATGAACATATGTAAGTGGTACATATGAGTAGAGTGTCCGTCATGACTGTGTTGATCAGGATAGTAACCTTGACCTTTAACCTCTGCCCCTCAGGTCCTGGCAGCTGTGAGGTGCGGGCGCGGCGCGTCCTCCACGGCAGCAGGGGGCGCTCTCCTCCTCAGTGTTCAGAGCAGGGCAGCTTCCTGCCTGTGCAGTGCCAGTTCGTCAACATGACGGACATGCAGGTGTTTGATCTGCTGGCTAACTTCAACAGGTGGGGAAACACCCTGTGGTCAGTCTGTTGTTAGTTTATCTGTTGAATGATGTTTGGTGTCAAAGGGGAAATGTGGATTTTAATACTTTAACCCTAACCTTAACCCTAGACCCACCCTAGCTGGGATGCTTCTCTCTGACCCTAGACCCACCCTAGCTGGGATGCTTCTCTCTGACCCTAGACCCACCCTAGCTGGGATGCTTCTCTCTAACCCTAGACCCACCCTAGCTGGGATGCTTCTCTCTGACCATCTCTGTGGTTGTTGTCAGGTTTCCAGAGGACTTCCAGACCTTCAGCAGGTTCAGAAGATCCTTCCCTGAGGTCTCCTCTTTCTGTTCCTGCTCTGACAGCCGTGGCAGGGAGATCCCCAGCACAGGTGACACACACACACACACACAGCTACCCAGCACAGGTGACACACACACACAGCTACCCAGCACAGGTGACACACACACACACAGCTCCCCAGCACAGGTGACACACACACACAGCTACCCAGCACAGGTGACACACACACACACAGCTACCCAGCACAGGTGACACACACACACAGCTACCCAGCACAGGTGACACACACACACACACAGCTCCCCAGCACAGGTGACACACACACACAGCTACCCAGCACAGGTGACACACACACACACAGCTACCCAGCACAGGTGACACACACACACAGCTACCCAGCACAGGCGACACACACACACACACACACACACACAGCTACCCAGCACAGGTGACACACACAACACACACACACACACACATAAAAAGTCTCATTAAATTAAACTCTTGCTCAACCAGCACATTCTGAAACCAACATTTTTTCTCATCACATTCTCTTTATTTCGTTTTCTGTTACACATTAGTTTGTTGTCATCTGTGTGTGTGTACGTGCCTGCCTGTGTGTGTGTGTGTGTACGTGCCTGCTCATGTGTGTGTGTGTGCAGGGGTGGAGCTGCTGCTTGACGAGGTGTACGACACGGTGTTCTCTGGGCCAGTCCTGGGACGCTCGTTCTCCCAGACCAACATGTACCGCATCCTGAGCCGGAGGTTCCTGGCCCTGCTCACCGCTCTGACCGGCAGCTTCAGATGTACTCTACACACATTATCATACAGTGCTGCTAACCGCTAACCGCTAACTGAACTAGGATCCTATGTGTTTAAGTGTTGCTAACTGCTAACCGCTAATTGCTAACCGGTATCTCATCCAGGATCCTATCTGTTTAAGTACTGCTAAATGTTAAACGTTAACTGCTAACCCCTAACTCAACCAGGATCCTATATATTTAAGTGCTGCCAACTGCTAAGCCCCCTCTCTCATTCACTCTTACTCTATCTCCCTTCCTCTCCCTCCCTCCCCTCATCTCCTTCCCTCCTCCCCCCCTCTCTCCCTCCCTCCCCTCATCTCCTTCCCTCCTCCCCCCCTCTCTCCCTCCCTCCCCCTGAAGGCCCCACCCCATGCGACAGGGAGCGGTCTGCAGCTCTGCAGTCGTCCAGCGTGTTTGTGCCATCCTGCGACGCCGCTGGAGCGTACCTGCCGGGGCAGTGCCAGGCGGGGGGCCAGTGCTGGTGTGTCGACCCCAGCGGCAGGGAGGTCTACGGGACCCGTCAGCAAGGAACCCCACCAGACTGTTAGCTACATCACCCTTACATTACCCTTACACCAGTCAGCTACATCACTCTTACATTACTCTTAAAGCTGTTAGCTACATTACCCTTACAACTGTTAGCTACATCACCCTTACATTACCCTTACATCAGTTAGCTACATCACTCTTACATTACTCTTACAGCTGTTAGCTACATTACCCTTACAACTGTTAGCTACATCACCCTTACATTACCCTTACACCAGTTAGCTACATCACTCTTACATTACTCTTACAGCTGTTAGCTACATTACCCTTACAGCTGTTAGCTACATTACCCTTACAGCTGTTAGCTACATTACCCTTACAGCTGTCTGCTACATTACCCTTACAGCTGTCTGCTACATTACTCTTACAGCTGTTAGCTACATTACCCTTACATTACCCTTACACCAGTTAGCTACATCACTCTTACATTACTCTTACAGCTGTTAGTTACATTACCCTTACAGCTGTTAGCTACATTACCCTTACAGCTGTTAGCTACATTACCCTTACAGCTGTCTGCTACATTACCCTTACAGCTGTCTGCTACATTACTCTTACAGCTGTTAGCTACATTACCCTTACAACTGTTAGCTACATCACCCTTACATTACCCTTACACCAGTCAGCTACATCACTCTTACATTACTCTTACAGCTGTTATCTACATTACCCTTACAACTGCAATAACCTCTAAATTCCTCTACTGCAGTCTTACAAAAACTGTAGTTCAGGAATTGAGATGCATCGGTACGCCTTTGTGGAACTCACCTTGTTGCTAAGTATCCAGAGTTAGGCTTGTGGTGGTCATCAGAATTTCTGTCTTTAGTTTTGAGTCTTTTGTTCCAGTTTGATACTGCGTGTTATCTGTTAACTGGGTAGAACGTGTAAAAAGGGAATTCAGTTTGAAAAAAATGCAATATAGGTGCAGCGGAGAGCGACTGTAATGTCTGTCTGCTCGGTGTTACAGGTGCAGCGGAGAGCGACTGTCCATCAGCGCGTCGCGTCGCCCTCTCCAGACTCCTCTCTGGGCCCCAGGCTCCCGCCGCCTCTTCCCAGCAGACGGAGGCCTCCCCTGGGGGCGAGCCGGCCCGTCTGGCCCCCTGCAGCCCCCGCCTCCAGCAGCTCCAGCAGGCGCTGTGG
>NC_085024.1:1987127-2009627 GCF_963692335.1 Osmerus eperlanus
ACACTCTCACACACACTCACACACACACACCTCCTACACATAACTCCTACACACTCTCACACACACTCACACACACACACACACAGCCTGCAGACCCCAGCCCCCCTGGAGAGCTCACCTGTACACACACCTCCTACACACTCTCACACACACACACACACACACACACACACACACCTCCTACACACACCTCCAAAACACTCTCACACACACATTCACACTACACACACCTCCTACACACTCTCTCACACACACACACACACTACACACACCTCCTACACACGCACACACTACACACACACACACACACTCACTACACACACCTCCTACACACTCTCTCTCACACACACACACACACACACACACACACACACACACACACACACACACTACACGGACCTCCTACACACTCACACACACACTACACACACCCTCACATTCATCTCACACACTCAAATTACATACAAACACCTGCTCACCAGCATATACAATGCAACAATTAATTTAAGTCAACAAGTAAATGTTATTGTAATGTTTGTTCTATGTGGGAGTGCTGTGCTGAGGTGTGCTTGTTTTGTCTCCAGGCCCCAGCCTGTGCCTGCTGCTGCGAGGGGCTGCCGGGCGGAGGCAGTTGGGGCTGGGCTACCAGCCGGAGTGCCGGGCAGATGGCAGCTTCTCTCCGTCCCAGTGTGACGTCACACACTGCTGGTGTGTTTCCTCAGACGGCCGGGAGCTGGCCGGGACCCGGAGCACACGCAGCACAGGAGCCAGACCCCACTGTGACAGTAGGGTCACTGTCACCTCTCTCTCTCTCTCTCTCTCTCTCTCTCTCTCTCTCTCTCTCTCTCTGTCTCTCTGCTTGACCCAGACTCTCTAACGTGACTCATGTCTCCTCAGGTCCCCAGTGTCCATCTCCCTTCTCTGCTGACGCCTCCATCTCCCAGGGTGCACTGCTGTGTCGCTCCCAGGCCCTGGGCGGACAGCAGAGGCAGAGCTGTGACCTCACCTGTCACCATGGCTACGACAGTGCACTTCCTGTCAAGCGCTTCCTGTGTGATGTCGACACCCAGACCTGGCTGGAGGACGCCCCACTGCCTCAAGCCTGCCAGAGTAACTCACCCTGAGCCCTGACCCCTGAGCCCTGACCCCTGAGCCCTGACCCTGCCAGTTTAACTCACCCTGACCCATCCTAACTATATGTGTGTGGGGTGTGTGTGTGTGTGTTTCAGAGGTCCAGGTGTACCAGACAGTGCAGTCCTCTGTGCTAGTCCAGCTGTCTCTCGCTGAGTCTGCACAGCCCTGCTCCTCCTCCAGCCTGCAGGCCTCCCTGCTCACAGACATGAGAGCCCAGGGGCTCTGCAGCCTGCAGGTGTGTGTGATCCTGTCCTCTGTGTGTCTCCAGGTGTGTGTGTGTGTGTGTGTGTGTGTGTGTAATCCTGTCCTCTGTGTGTCTCCAGGTGTGTGTGTGTGTGATCCTGTCCTATGTGTGTCTCCAGGTGTGTGTGTGTGTGTAATCCTGTCCTCTGTGTGTCTCCAGGTGTGTGTGTGTGATCCTGTCCTCTGTGTGTCTCCAGGTGTGTGTGTGTGATCCTGTCCTCTGTGTGTCTCCAGGTGTGTGTGTGTGTGTGTGATCCTGTCCTCTGTGTGTGTGTGTGTGATCCTGTCCTCTGTGTGTCTCCAGGTGTGTGTGTGATCCGGTCCTCTGTGTGTCTCCAGGTGTGTGTGTGTGATCCTGTCCTCTGTGTGTCTCCAGGTGTGTGTGTGTGTGATCCTGTCCTCTGTGTGTCTCCAGGTGTGTGTGTGTGTGTGTGTGTGTGATCCTGTCCTCTGTGTGTAGCTGTCTCCCTCAGGGTCCTCGGTGTCTGTGTGTGAAGAGGGCTCGGTGCGTGTGGAGTGTGTGAGCGAGGGCGGGGTCACGCTGGAGGTCGTCTGGAGGGCGTCTCTGCTCGACCTCCCGGTCGCCGTGCTGCCTGACCTCCATGACATCGGTGAGGAGACTCACTAACAGAGCACCCATCAGACAGCACTAACAGAACCTGCCTCTCTCTCATGTCTAACCCGTCTCTCTCTCATGTCTAACCCGTCTCTCTCTCTCATGTCTAACCCGTCTCTCTCTCTCATGTCTAACCCGTCTCTCTCTCTCATGTCTAACCCGTCTCTCTCTCTCATGTCAAAGCAGTCTCTCTCTCATGTCTAACCCGTCTCTCTCTCTCATGTCTAACCCGTCTCTCTCTCTCATGTCTAACCCGTCTCTCTCATGTCTAACCCGTCTCTCTGTCATGTCTAACCCGTCTCTCTCTCTCATGTCTAACCCGTCTCTCTGTCATGTCTAACCCGTCTCTCTCTCATGTCTAACCCGTCTCTCTCTCATGTCTAACCCGTCTCTCTCTCTCATGTCTAACCCGTCTCTCTCTCTCATGTCTAACCTGTCTCTCTCTCATGTCTAACCCGTCTCTCTCTCTCATGTCTAACCCGTCTCTCTCTCTCATGTCTAACCTGTCTCTCTCTCATGTCTAACCCGTCTCTCTCTCTCATGTCTAACCCGTCTCTCTGTCATGTCTAACCCCTCTCTCTCTCCAGACGTAGCTCTGGGTGAGGCCAGGCTCCAGGCGGGACTAATGGGGCTTCTGGGTAGGGCGCCGTATCGCTCCATCGTGACCTCTGACCCCCAAGTGATCTTCACCCTTCCCCCCACCTTCGGCTGCTCCCCTGGGTACCAGGCTGGTACAGCGGGCACCGGCTGTGGTACGTCCCCCTCTCTCTACCACCCTGTGGAGACTCTCTCTCTCTCCCTCTCTCTATCTCTCTCTCTCTACCACCCTGTAGATACGCTCTCTCTCTCTCTTTCTCTCACTACCATTCTGTAGAGATGCTCTCTCTCTCTCTCTCTCTCTCTCTCTCTCTCTCTGTCTCTCTCTCACTCTCTACCACTCTGTAGAGAAGCTCTCTCTCTCTCTCTGTCTACCACTCTGTAGAGATGCTATCTCTATCTCTATCTCTCCCTCTCTCTACCACTAGAGAGAGGGAGAGATACTGTAGAGACTCTGCCACACCTGTACAGAAGCTCTCCATTTCTTATTCTCTCTCTTGTTTCTCTCAGCCTTGCTCTCCCCCCTCTCTCTCTAACTCTCTCTCTTTATTTCTCTTTCTCCCCCCCCCCCCCCCCCCCCCAGTGCTGTGTCCAGCAGGTGCGTTCTCCAGTGGGGGTGTGTGTCGGCCCTGCCCTCCGGGCTCCTACCAGGAAGAGGGGGGTCAGGACTTCTGCAGCCCCTGTCCCAGAGACAGCACCACGGCTGCAGCCGGAGCATCCTCTAAGAAACACTGTAAGAAGCTAGGCTAACCGCTAGTAAACACTGTAAGAAGCTAGGCTAACCGCTAGTAAACACTGTGAGAGTCTAGGCTAACCGCTAGTAAACACTGTGAGAGTCTAGGCTAACTGCTAGTAAACACTGTGAGAGGCTAACTGCTAGTAAACACTGTGAGAGGCTAACTGCTACTAAACACTGTGAGAGGCTAGGCTAACTGCTAGTAAACACTGTGAGAGGCTAGGCTAACTGCTAGTAAACACTGTGATGGGCTAACCGCTAGTAAACACTGTGAGGTGCTAGGCTAACCGCTAGTTAATACTGTGAGAGGTTAATAACTAATCTCACATGGTGAGGCTTTAACTGCTTATCTCTCTCTCTCTCATATGTGTGTGTATGTGTGTGTGTGTGTGTACCCGGCAGGCATGACAGAGTGCCAGCGCAAAGGACTACAGTGTTCTGAGAGAGGGGACTTCCTGTTGGCCCAGAAGGACTTCCTGTCAGGGAGATGGGTTTGTGTGACAGCCGGGGGGGCGGAGCTAGCGTGGACAAACAGGGAGGAGCCTCTGTCCGAGGATGAGTGTAAAGGTACCGGTACCTCAACTTTCCAGGAGGAGGAAGTGGTTTAGCAAGACAGACAACAGATACAAGACAGAGAAGAGTTTCAGTATGTCCTGTGTGTGTGTGTGTGTGTGTGTGTGCAGTGCTGGGAGGATTTGAAGACGTTCCCACATCCAGACTCATCCTGGAAGCTGAAGATTCACACCTGATCAGGTCCCAGTCATCTAACACCACCCTGGAGAAACATCTCCACACCTGCCTTCAAGGTCCCAGTGAAACACAGGCTGCTCTCTCCTCTTCCCTCCTCTCCTCCCTTCTCATCCTCTCTCCTCTTCTCTCCTCTCTCTTCTCTCTCCTCTCCTTTATCCTCAATAACCACACCCTCATGTGGTGTACTGTACTGCTTTATTAAAATATCTTATAAAGAATGATGAACTGAAGCTGATTGAATATCGATAATCTTATGAAGCCCTATGGATATTGCATGTGTTATACATGATGATTGAGGTCAGGGGTTGAATCCTGCTGCATGTTGTGGTGTCCCAGCGTGTGCCCAGGAGCAGGGCTGCTTCCACCTGGCGGTGTCCTCAGCAGGGGGCCAGGCTCACTGTGAGCTCTACAGCCAGCAGCCCTCCAACCTGCACTGCAACACCTCCGACCAGGTACGCTCTCCCCTGGAGACCAGGTGCTCTCTCCTAGACATCAGGTCTCCTATAGGTACTCTGTCTGAAGCTTGACCTTTTCTGACATCCAGACCAGGGGGTTTCTGGGTAATCCTGAGGCGGCCATGTTTAAGAGGCTTCGCTGCTACCTGAGGGTGAGAGGCGGGGCCAAAGGAGACTTGCTGGTCCTCAGGAAGAAAGGTATTCACCTTTCCACACACACACACACACACACACACACACACACACACACACACACACACACACACACACACATGCCAACACACACAGGCAAACAAGCAATACAGTACAGTATCTCATCCCAACACACACTCGAAGCCCTAGTTCTTCAGTACCAGCCTGCAGGTTTACCCCCCTCTGCTGGAGTACATATGTAACAGCAGCCTCCACCCCCAGGTGAGCAGGTCACCGTGCAGAGCGGCTTTGAGAGGATGCCGTTCCGCAAGCTGACCTCGGGGGTGTACCGGACGGTGGTGTTCCCCGCGGAGGGAGCCAGTGTCACGGACGCACACCGCTTCTGTCAGGACGCGTGCAGCTCAGACTCCTGCTGTGAGGGCTTCCTGCTCAACGCCAACATCCTGGACGGAGGTAGGGCTACGGTAGCCATGGAGACGCTCCGGAGGAACGTTACACGTCCGGCTTCAAGTTCGGTGTGATGTTAGTTCTTTTTGTATGCATTCTTACACCTCCTAACTTCACCTCCCCTCTCCCCATGTCTCCCCTCCCCTGCCCTACCCTCCCCTCACCAGGCAGTATCATGTGTGGTCTGGTGCGTTCCCCCTCGGTCCTCCAGTGTTCGGAGGGTGACTGGGATGTGTCTGGGCTGGCCAGCTCTGCCCGGGTCTGTGGCGCTGGGCTCACCTACGACCAGGACCACAAGAGCTTCATCTTCAACTTCGGAGGACAGAACTTTGTTATCAGTAAGAAACACAGCTCACTGTACGGCTAAACCTCACCCTGGTCCTCCTCTCCCTCCTCCTCCTCCTCCTCACCCTGGTCCTCCTCTCCCTCCTCCTCCTCCTCACCCTGGTCCTCCTCTCCCTCCTCCTCCTCCTCCTCACCCTGGTCCTCCTCTCCCTCCTCCTCCTCCTGCTCCTCACCCTGGTCCTCCTCTCCCTCCTCCTCCTCACCCTGGTCCTCCTCTCCCTCCTCCTCATCCTGCTCCTCACCCTGGTCCTCCTCTCCCTCCTCCTCACCCTGGTCCTCCTCTCTCTCCTCCTCTCCCTCCTCCTCCTCCTGCTCCTCATCCTGCTCCTCACCCTGGTCCTCCTCTCCCTCCTCCTCACCCTGGTCCTCCTCTCCCTCCTCCTCACCCTGGTCCTCCTCTCCCTCCTCCTCTCCCTCCTCATCTCCCTCCTCCTCCTCCTGCTCCTCATCCTGCTCCTCACCCTGGTCCTCCTCCTCACCCTGGTCCTCCTCTCCCTCCTCCTCTCCCTCCTCATCTCCCTCCTCCTCCTCCTGCTCCTCATCCTGCTCCTCACCCTGGTCCTCCTCCTCACCCTGGTCCTCCTCTCCCTCCTCCTCACCCTGGTCCTCCTCTCCCTCCTCCTCCTCCTCCTGCTCCTCCCACTCCTCCGCCCCCTAATGTTGGTGTTTCATGTTGGTGTGTGTTGCAGCGGATGCAGCATTGCCAGCGTCCAGTAAGAACAAGAGTGACTACCAGGCCAGCATCATTATCTTCCAGGCCATCTACCTCCACACAGGTACCACAGCACACACATACTTCTGCTATATAAATATACAGTTTAAGAACATCATAATGTAAAGTAAGATACATGGATTTGAATATCCTTGAAAGAAGTAAGAAGAAGTTTTTTAGTGCCAAACTACAAATACTCATTTGCAGTGTGCCTTCCTGTGTCAGGTGTGAGTAACAGTACCGACGTCTCCAGCACCTGTGTGGGAGGTCAACCCACCCCAGACCCCCCAGGTGAGTACCCGCCCCCACACACACACTCCTCCTAGCGGGCCAGTCAGGGATCAGGGGTCAGGGTGGTGACCCTGTGCTTGCTGTGTTCCCAGCTGTGGTCTCAGAGTCGTTTGAGCGTCTGGAGGTCAGCGAGGTTCTGGTGGAACCAGACAGGAACGTGCCTCATCTTCTCTACTTCATCTCCAAACACACCTTCTCTCCTCACAGCGCGCTGCTCTGGTGTCAGACACGTGTGTACCTGAGGCCCACACACAAACACACGCACACACACACACACACACACAGACACACGTACACACACACAGGCACACATGTACACACGCACAAAGTCACACACATACACCACTGTCAAAACCACTGTATCATGTGTGAATGTGTATTTGAATGTGTGTGTATGTACTGTGTGTGTACGTGAATGTGTGTATGTGTGTATGTACGGTGTGTGTGTACTGCGTGTGTGTGTGTGTACGGTGTGTGTGTGTACTGCGTGTGTGTGTGTGTACGGTGTGTGTGTGTACTGCGTGTGTGTGTGTGTACGGTGTGTGTGTGTACTGCGTGTGTGTGTGTCCCAGGCTGCCAGGAGGAGGAGCAGTGTTCTGTGCTGGATGTGAGGAGTGAGGGGGACAGGTTCTACAGCTGCTCCCTGTACCCCGACCCCCGGGTGTGTGGAGGCTACGACACACCTCTGAGGCAGCCCTGTCTCCCCCGCCTCCCCCAGCCTCTCCACAACCCCCACATCAAGAAGGGTGAGTACACCCTCCTCCCCCACTCCTCCCTCGCCTCCCCCAGTCTTCCCCACAGCCCCCACATCAAGAAGGATGAGCATGCCTGTGTGTGTGTGTGTGTGTGTGTGAGAGCAGTGGACCTGTCCGGAGGGGTGAAGAGCTTCTACAGGCGTGTGTCCTTCAGGAAGATGGTGTCCTACTCTGTCCGCAGTCGTGTCAGCCTGTCAGCCAACACCCTGACAGACAGGTAGGACTGTACCTCAACACTACCCCAACACCCTGACAGACAGGTAGGACTGTACCTCAACACTACCCCAACACCCTGACAGACAGGTAGGACTGTACCTCAACACTACCCCAACACCCTGACAGACAGGTAGGACTGTACCTCAACACCCTGACAGACAGGTAGGACTGTACCTCAACACTACCCCAACACCCTGACAGACAGGTAGGACTGTACCTCAACACTACCCCAACACCCTGACAGACAGGTAGGACTGTACCTCAACACCCTGACAGACAGGTAGGACTGTACCTCAACACTACCCCAACACCCTGACAGACAGGTAGGACTGTACCTCAACACTACCTTCAGACTATACCTTAACACTACCCCAACACCCTGACAGACAGGTAGGACTGTACCTCAACACCCTGACAGACAGGTAGGACTGTACCTCAACACTACCCCAACACCCTGACAGACAGGTAGGACTGTACCTCAACACTACCTTCAGACTATACCTTAACACTACCCCAACACCCTAACAGACAGGTAGGACTGTACCTCAACACTACCTCAACACCCTGACAGACAGGTAGGACTGTACCTTAACACTACCTCAACACCCTGACAGACAGGTAGGACTGTACCTTAACACTACCCCAACACCCTGACAGACAGGTAGGACTGTACCTTAACACTACCCCAACACCCTGACAGACAGGTAGGACTGTGCCTCAACACTACCTCAACACTACCTTCAGACTGTACCTTAACACCATACCACCTTCATACTAGTACTGTACTGTACTCAGCACTACCTCAATACTGTAACCGTGACAACCTTTTACAGCTTCATGGAATGTGAGAGACGGTGTGATGAGGATCCTTGTTGCCGTGGCATCGGATATGTTAGAGACAGGAAGTCTCCAGGTGAGTTGTAATTGGTTGGTTAGACGGAGTTAGGATGATGTGGAATGGCCATTTATTGATGTGTGTGTGTGTGTGTCTCTACACGTCTGTCTGTGTGTCTCTACACGTGTGTGTGTGTGTCTCTACACGTCTGTCTGTGTGTCTCTACACGTGTGTGTGTGTGTCTCTACACGTCTGTCTGTGTGTCTCTACACGTCTGTCTGTGTGTCTCTACACGTGTGTGTGTGTGTCTCTACACGTGTGTGTGTTTGTGTCTCTACACGTCTGTCTGTGTGTCTCTACGCGTGTGTGTGTGTCTCTACACGTGTGTGTGTGTCCAGGCGTGGAGGTGCTGTGCCTGACCCTGGTCAGCCTGGGAATCCAGACGTGCGGGGAGGAGGAGGGGGAGGGGGGGTCGTCCTGGCGTGTGCAGGACTGCAGCCCCTCAGGGGTGGATACCAGTGTGGAGCCCTACGGCTGGTACGAGAAGCCAGGTGAGCCTGAGCCCTTAACCTGAAGCCCTCACCCTGACCCCTGACCCTGAGCCCTCACCCTGAGCCCTCCCCCTGACCCCTCACCCTGCCCCCTGACCCCTCACCCTGCCCCCTGAGCCTTCACCCTGAGCCCTGACTGGTCACCAGTGTGTTCTTCTCCATGCTGTATGATGGAGGACATTGTTTACCCCCATAGTGAACCAGTGGACTAAGTCTCCTGCGCTGTGCCCCAAGTTTGAGCTCCGCGCTCCTTCCATCAACGGTGAGAGATAAGAGTGTCTACCCCAACTATAGTTCCCTTCTCATTTATTCATTCCTTTAAAAGCACCACATCATGTTGAAACAAGATTCATAATGTCCTGTCTTTTACTCCCCTCCTCCCCTGTCCTCTTCTCTTCTCTCTTCTCCTCTCCTGTCCTCTCCTCTCATGTCCTCCTCTCTTCTCTTCTCCTCTTCTCTTCTCCTCTCCTCTCCTGTCCTCTCTTCTCCTCTCCTCTACTCTCCTCTCTTCTCTTCTCTTCTCTTCTCTCCTCTCTTCTCCTCTCCTCCTCTCCTCCTCTCCCCTCTTCTCCTCTCCTGTCCTCCTCTCCTCAGTGAGTATGGAGGGGTGGAGGCTGTTAGGGGGTTCATCTGTGCTGGTGGACCCCTCTCTCTCCACCTACGACGTGCTCCACCTCAGCCAGGACATCTCAGAGGACCTGCAGAGGACCACGGCCTGGTGTCTCTCTGGTGAGCACACAGCCCCTGCCTGTGGATGTGTGGTGTGTGTGCATTCTGTGTGTGTGTTTGTGATGTGTATATTCTGTGTTGTGTGTGTGGTGTAGTGTGTGTGGTGTGTGTATTCCCTGTGGTGTGTGTGATTGACGTGTCTCCCTGCTCAGCGTGTGAGGAGGCGGAGTCTTGTGCGGCGGTGACGGTGAGGAGGGCGGAGTCAGCTGTGCGCTGCGTCCTGTACCCAGACACACGCACCTGTGGCCCCGCCCCCCAGGCTCGGCACTGCAGGCTGGTCGTCAGGGAGACCGCCCCCCTCGTCTACCTGAGAGGTGGGTCTGAACGATGCTGAGGTTGGGGTCACGGTCAGGTTAGGGTAATGGTTAGGTTCATGGAAGGCTGTGATAAGGCGTAACTGAAACTCTAGTGTTCAGTTCCAAACCCAGCACGGGCTTCAGCAGCAACATCAGTGTTCATCCCGGGGCACGGAATGCTGCTGGGCGTCGCCAGGACAACGGCTCTGGGATCAGACAGGAAGACAGTTATCCAGTTCCTGGGAGTTCCGTATGCCCGTCCTCCAATAGGAGCGCAACGTTTCAGCGCCCCGGAGCCGGCAGTGTGGAGCGGAACGTGGAACGCCACGGTACCCCGGTGAGTGGGCCCCACATCACCCTGCTGTTGTTGATCTACCTCAGGGCTAACCTGTTGTTGTTGTTGATCTACCTCAGTGCTAACCTGTTGTTGTTGTTGATCTACCTCAGGGCTAACCTGCTGTTGTTGATCTACCTCAGGGCTAACCTGCTGTTGTTGATTTATCTCAGGGCTAACCTGTTGTTGTTGTCGATCTACCTCAGGGCTAACTTGTTGTTGTTGATCTACCTCAGGGCTAACTTGTTGTTGTTGTTGATCTACCTCAGGGCTAACCTGTTGTTGTTGTTGTTCAGAGCGAGCTGCCTGCAGCCTGGCGACCTGGAGACCTCAGCCTCCAGTGAGGACTGTCTCTACCTCAACATCTTTGTCCCCAGCGGCATCGTGAGTGAAACTTAGTCTAATCTAGTGTCTGCAGGTGTAACCCAGCATCATTTATTTAATCTGTCAAAGTCTCTCCATCTCACCCAGTTGTGTGTGTGGGTGTGTGTGTGTGTGTGTTGCTGCCATGGTGACAGAAGGGGAGCACTGCTGTGTTAGTCTTCTTCTACAACCCCTCCAGTCCAGCCAATCACAGCTCACCTGGTCTGCTAGATGCCTCTCACCTGGCTGCCGTGGGCAACATTGTCGTGGTAACAGCCCACACCAGGGTGGCAGCTCTGGGATTCCTCAGAATAGGTACACACACACACGCAGGCACACACACACACACAGGCACACACACACGCAGGCACACACACGCAGGCACACACACACACATAAATGCATCACACACACATGACATACCGAGACAGACACACATGCGTCACTTGCGTTTATGACTAAGTGCATTTGTAATGTGTGTGTGTGTGCGTATGTGTGTGTGTGTATGTGTGTGTGTGTGCGTGTGTGTGTGCAGGCTCCGCCCTGCCAGGTAACTCCGGCCTGCAGGACCAGCGGGCTGCTCTGCTCTGGGTTCAGGACCACGTGGCCCGGCTGGGGGGGGACCCCAGGAGGGTGACCGTGGGGGCGGAGAGGGGCGGAGCTGACGTCACCAGCCTCCACCTGCTGTCCTCCCAGACTCCGCCCCTCTTCCAGACTCCGCCCCTCTTCCAGCGCATGCTGCTCATGGTGGGTCCCTCCTCCTCTCTCACCATCTCACTATCACACTGTCACACTATTTCACTCTCTCATTCTCTCACTCTCTCACTCTCTCACTCTCACTCTCCCAGCGTAAAGTTAGGGCTCGGGTGTGTGTGTGTGTTCTGGTCCACGGTGTGTGTGTGTTCTGGTCCATGGTGTGTGTGTGTTCTGGTTCATGGTGTGTGTGTGTTCTGGTCCACAGTGTGTGTGTGTTCTGGTTCATGGTGTGTGTGTGTTCTGGTCCATGGTGTGTGTGTGTTCTAGTTCATGGTGTGTGTGTGTTCTGGTCCACGGTGTTTGTGTGTTCTAGTTCATGGTGTGTGTGTGTTCTGGTCCACGGTGTGTGTGGTTGTGGTGTTAGGAGTGTGTGTGGTCGTCTACTCTCGTGGGGTTCCAAACGTCACAAGTGAAACATGAGAGACAACCTTGTGGAGCTTTTGTTCTTACCTGTGTGTGTATCTGGTTGTGTGTGTCTGGATGTGTGTGTGTCTGGTTGTGTGTGTGTCTGGTTGTGTGTGTGTCTGGTTGTGTGTGTGTGTGTGTGTTTGGTTGTGTGTGCGTGTGTCTGGTTGTGTGTGTGTGTCTGGTTGTGTGTGTGTGTCTGGTTGAGTGTGTGTGTGTCTGGTTGTGTGTGTGTGTTTGGTTGTGTGTGTCTGGATGTGTGTGTCTGGTTGTGTGTGTGTGTGTCTGGTTGTGTGTGTGTGTGTCTGGTTGTGTGTCTGGTTGTGTGTGTGTGTGTGTGTCTGGTTGTGTGTGTGTGTGTCTGGTTGTGTGTGTGTCTGGTTGTGTGTGTGTGTCTGGTTGTGTGTGTGTGTGTCTGGTTGTGTGTGTGTCTGGTTGTGTGTGTCTGGATGTGTGTGTGTCTGGATGTGTGTGTCTGGTTGTGTGTGTCTGGTTGTGTGTGTGTGTGTGTCTGGTTGTGTGTCTGGTTGTGTGTGTGTGTGTGTCTGGTTGTGTGTGTGTGTGTCTGGTTGTGTGTGTCTGGTTGTGTGTGTGTCTGGTTGTGTGTGTGTGTGTGTCTGGTTGTGTGTGTGTGTGTCTGGTTGTGTGTGTGTCTGGTTGTGTGTGTGTGTGTCTGGTTGTGTGTGTGTGTGTCTGGTTGTGTGTGTGTCTGGATGTGTGTGTGTCTGGTTGTGTGTGTCTGGATGTGTGTGTGTCTGGTTGTGTGTGTCTGGATGTGTGTGTGTCTGGATGTGTGTGTGTCTGGTTGTGTGTGTCTGGATGTGTGTGTGTCTGATTGTGTGTGTCTGGATGTGTGTGTGTCTGGTTGTGTGTGTCTGGATGTGTGTGTGTGTGTCTGGTTGTGTGTGTGTGTCTGGATGTGTGTGTGTCTGGTTGTGTGTGTCTGGATGTGTGTGTGTCTGGATGTGTGTGTGTCTGGTTGTGTGTGTCTGGATGTGTGTGTGTCTGGTTGTGTGTGTGTGTCTGGATGTGTGTGTGTGTGTCTGGTTGTGTGTGTCTGGATGTGTGTGTGTGTGTGTCTGGTTGTGTGTGTGTGTCTGGATGTGTGTGTGTCTGGTTGTGTGTGTGTGTGTCTGGTTGTGTGTGTCTGGATGTGTGTGTGTCTGGTTGTGTGTGTCTGGATGTGTGTGTGTCTGGTTGTGTGTGTGTGTCTGGATGTGTGTGTGTGTGTCTGGTTGTGTGTGTCTGGTTGTGTGTGTGTGTGTCTGGATGTGTGTGTGTCTGGATGTGTGTGTGTGTGTCTGGTTGTGTGTGTGTGTGTCTGGTTGTGTGTGTCTGGATGTGTGTGTGTGTGTCTGGTTGTGTGTGTCTGGATGTGTGTGTGTGTGTCTGGTTGTGTGTGTGTGTGTCTGGTTGTGTGTGTGTGTGTCTGGTTGTGTGTGTGTGTGTCTGGTTGTGTGTGTGTGTGTCTGGATGTGTGTGTGTGTGTCTGGTTGTGTGTGTGTGTGTGTCTGGTTGTGTGTGTGTGTCTGGATGTGTGTGTGTGTGTCTGGATGTGTGTGTGTGTCTGGTTGTGTGTGTGTGTGTCTGGTTGTGTGTGTGTGTGTGTCTGGTTGTGTGTGTGTGTGTCTGGTTGTGTGTGTGTCTGGTTGTGTGTGTGTGTGTCTGGTTGTGTGTGTGTGTCTGGATGTGTGTGTGTGTGTCTGGTTGTGTGTGTGTGTGTGTGTCTGGTTGTGTGTGTGTGTCTGGATGTGTGTGTGTGTGTCTGGTTGTGTGTGTGTGTGTCTGGTTGTGTGTGTGTGTCTGGATGTGTGTGTGTGTCTGGATGTGTGTGTGTGTTCCGCAGGGTGGCTCGGTGTTCTCCCCCTCCCTGCTGCTGGGTGATGCTGAGGCTCGGCGGCAGGCCCTGGCCCTGGCCCGCCAGCTGGACTGCCCCACCTCAGACCCCAACCCGCTCATGTTCTGTCTGAGGGGGGTCCCTGCTCGTGTGCTCAACGCTGCCCAGACCAAGGTAGGCCAGGCTGGTCTAGTCTAAAATAGGCCAATCTGGACCAAGCTGGGCTAGTCCAGTCCACACCACGATAGGTTAGACTAGTCCAGACTAAATATGTCTAGTCTAGTCCAAGATAGGCTAATGTGGTAGGCCTTAGGCCTTATTATGTGTGTGTGTCTGTGTTGTGTGTGTGTCTGTGTTGTGTGTCTGTGTTGTGTGTCTGTGTTGCGTGTGTGTGTTGTGTGTCTGTGTTGTGTGTGTTGTGTGTCTGTGTTGTGTGTGTTGTGTCTGTGTTGTGTGTGTGTGTTATGTGTGTGTGTTTCCCAGCTCTTGGCGGTGAGTGGACCCCTGCAGGCGTGGTCTCCGGTGGTAGATGGGCTGCAGGAGGCTGCCGGCCCCCAGGGGGCGCTGCAGAGCTCTGGCCCTCACAGTGTCGACCTCCTGCTGGGATCCTCGGCTCACGACGGCCTCATCAGCAGAGCCAGGAACATCAAGGTAAGCAGGACCCAGACTCTCTCTAGTAGCCCTCCTCAGGACCCAGGCTCTCTCTAGTAGCCCTCCTCAGGGCCCAGGCTCTCTCTAGTAGCCCTCCTCAGGACCCAGGCTCTCTCTAGTAGCCCTCCTCAGGACCCAGGCTCTCTCTAGTAGCCCTCCTCAGGACCCAGGCTCTCTCTAGTAACCCTCCTCAGGACCCAGGCTCTCTCTAGTAACCCTCCTCAGGACCCAGGCTCTCTCTAGTAGCCCTCCTCAGGACCCAGGCTCTCTCTAGTAGCCCTCCTCAGGACCCAGGCTCTCTCTAGTAGCCCTCCTCAGGACCCAGGCTCTCTCTAGTAACCCTCCTCAGGACCCAGGCTCTCTCTAGTAGCCCTCCTCAGGACCCAGGCTCTCTCTAGTAACCCTCCTCAGGACCCAGGCTCTCTCTAGTAGCCCTCCTCAGGACCCAGACTCTCTCTAGTAGCCCTCCTCAGGACCCAGGCTCTCTCTAGTAGCCCTCCTCAGGACCCAGGCTCTCTCTAGTAGCCCTCCTCAGGACCCAGGCTCTCTCTAGTAGCCCTCCTCAGGGCCCAGGCTCTCTCTAGTAGCCCTCCTCAGGACCCAGACTCTCTCTAGTAGCCCTCCTCAGGACCCAGGCTCTCTCTAGTAGCCCTCCTCAGGGCCCAGGCTCTCTCTAGTAGCCCTCCTCAGGACCCAGGCTCTCTCTAGTAGCCCTCCTCAGGACCCAGGCTCTCTCTAGTAGCCCTCCTCAGGACCCAGGCTCTCTCTAGTAGCCCTCCTCAGGACCCAGGCTCTCTCTAGTAGCCCTCCTCAGGACCCAGGCTCTCTCTAGTAGCCCTCCTCAGGACCCAGACTCTCTCTAGTAGCCCTCCTCAGGACCCAGGCTCTCTCTAGTAGCCCTCCTCAGGACCCAGGCTCTCTCTAGTAGCCCTCCTCAGGGCCCAGGCTCTCTCTAGTAGCCCTCCTCAGGACCCAGGCTCTCTCTAGTAGCCCTCCTCAGGGCCCAGGCTCTCTCTAGTAGCCCTCCTCAGGACCCAGGCTCTCTCTAGTAGCCCTCCTCAGGGCCCAGACTCTCTCTAGTAGCCCTCCTCAGGACCCAGGCTCTCTCTAGTAGCCCTCCTCAGGGCCCAGGCTCTCTCTAGTAGCCCTCCTCAGGACCCAGGCTCTCTCTAGTAACCCTCCTCAGGGCCCAGGCTCTCTCTAGTAGCCCTCCTCAGGACCCAGGCTCTCTCTAGTAGCCCTCCTCAGGACCCAGACTCTCTCTAGTAGCCCTCCTCAGGACCCAGGCTCTCTCTAGTAGCCCTCCTCAGGACCCAGGCTCTCTCTAGTAGCCCTCCTCAGGACCCAGACTCTCTCTAGTAGCCCTCCTCAGGACCCAGGCTCTCTCTAGTAGCCCTCCTCAGGACCCAGGCTCTCTCTAGTAGCCCTCCTCAGGACCCAGGCTCTCTCTAGTAGCCCTCCTCAGGACCCAGGCTCTCTCTAGTAGCCCTCCTCAGGACCCAGGCTCTCTCTAGTAACCCTCCTCAGGACCCAGGCTCTCTCTAGTAGCCCTCCTCAGGACCCAGGCTCTCTCTAGTAGCCCTCCTCAGGACCCAGGCTCTCTCTAGTAACCCTCCTCAGGACCCAGACTCTCTCTAGTAGCCCTCCTCAGGACCCAGGCTCTCTCTAGTAGCCCTCCTCAGGACCCAGGCTCTCTCTAGTAGCCCTCCTCAGGGCCCAGGCTCTCTCTAGTAGCCCTCCTCAGGGCCCAGGCTCTCTCTAGTAACCCTCCTCAGGGCCCAGGCTCTCTCTAGTAGCCCTCCTCAGGACCCAGGCTCTCTCTAGTAGCCCTCCTCAGGACCCAGGCTCTCTCTAGTAGCCCTCCTCAGGACCCAGGCTCTCTCTAGTAACCCTCCTCAGGGCCCAGGCTCTCTCTAGTAACCCTCCTCAGGACCCAGGCTCTCTCTAGTAGCCCGCCTCAGGGCCCAGGCTCTCTCTAGTAGCCCTCCTCAGGACCCAGACTCTCTCTAGTAGCCCTCCTCAGGGCCCAGGCTCTCTCTAGTAGCCCTCCTCAGGACCCAGACTCTCTCTAGTAGCCCTCCTCAGGACCCAGGCTCTCTCTAGTAGCCCTCCTCAGGACCCAGGCTCTCTCTAGTAGCCCTCCTCAGGACCCAGGCTCTCTCTAGTAGCCCTCCTCAGGACCCAGGCTCTCTCTAGTAGCCCTCCTCAGGACCCAGGCTCTCTCTAGTAGCCCTCCTCAGGACCCAGGCTCTCTCTAGTAGCCCTCCTCAGGGCCCAGACTCTCTCTAGTAGCCCTCCTCAGGACCCAGGCTCTCTCTAGTAGCCCTCCTCAGGACCCAGGCTCTCTCTAGTAGCCCTCCTCAGGGCCCAGGCTCTCTCTAGTAGCCCTCCTCAGGACCCAGGCTCTCTCTAGTAGCCCTCCTCAGGACCCAGGCTCTCTCTAGTAGCCCTCCTCAGGACCCAGGCTCTCTCTAGTAGCCCTCCTCAGGACCCAGGCTCTCTCTAGTAACCCTCCTCAGGACCCAGGCTCTCTCTAGTAGCCCTCCTCAGGGCCCAGACTCTCTCTAGTAGCCCTCCTCAGGACCCAGGCTCTCTCTAGTAGCCCTCCTCAGGGCCCAGGCTCTCTCTAGTAGCCCTCCTCAGGACCCAGGCTCTCTCTAGTAGCCCTCCTCAGGACCCAGGCTCTCTCTAGTAGCCCTCCTCAGGACCCAGACTCTCTCTAGTAGCCCTCCTCAGGACCCAGGCTCTCTCTAGTAGCCCTCCTCAGGACCCAGGCTCTCTCTAGTAGCCCTCCTCAGGACCCAGGCTCTCTCTAGTAGCCCTCCTCAGGACCCAGGCTCTCTCTAGTAGCCCTCCTCAGGACCCAGGCTCTCTCTAGTAGCCTTCTCTCTTTCCCTCTCCCCTTCCTCCCCCTCACTTCCCCTTCACCACCGTCCCCTCTCCCTCTCTCCTCCACTCTCCTAGCTGACCCTGATCCTGACCTTGACCCTAGTTGACCTCCCTTCCTTGCCTCTGCAGAACTTTGAGCAGCTGCAGGGCCGAGCGGACAGCAAGACGGCCTTCTACCAGGCCCTGTCAGAGTCCCTGGGCGGGCGGGAGGCCAGCGCCCTGGTGAAGGAGGCAGCCACCTGGTTCTACTCCCTGCGGCACTCACCCACCCCCGCTGGCTACAACCTGTTCTCACAAGCTCTCAACAATGCCACCAGGTGAGCAGGTCTGGGGGCTGGTGTGTGTGTCTGTGTGTGTGTGTGTGTGTCAGTGTGTGTGTGTGTGACAGCACAGCTGAACTAGAACTGAAGGTGTTTGAACACCTACAGAGTTGTTGACATCCCTCTCTATCTCATCTCTTCCACCATCCTCTCTCTCCTCTGTTTCTATCTTCTCTCTAACTTTCCCGTCTCTCTCCTTTTGCCTCCTCCCCCTTTTCTATGTCTCATTCTCTCTTCCTCTCTCGCTCTCCTCTTTCCTTTTTTCCCTCCTCTCTCTATTCTTACCTCTCCTCTCCTCTTCCTCTCTTCTCTTCTCCTCTTCCTGTCTTCTTCAGGGATCTCTTCATAGTGTGCCCCATAGTAAAGATGGCAGCCATCTGGGCAGCCAACAGCCGGTCCAAGGTGTTCCAGTACCACGTACCCGAGAGCTCAGCCCAGACAAGGTCAGCCCCTTCATCTGTGTGTGTCTGTGTCTGGTATGTGTGTGTGTGTTTGCATGTGTCTGATGTATGTGTGTGTGTGTGTGCATGTGCCTGATGTGTGTATGTGTGTATATATAAATGTGTGAGTGCATAATTTAGTTTCCAATATGTTTCATATTCCAGTTTGCCATCTTCTTAGTGCTGATGTGTGCTTTTGTCGTTGTCGTTGATGTGTCCAGCGGCCCTGCCTACGTGCCCCTGGACGTCCAGTACATGTTTGGAGTCCCTCACCACCCAGCCTCAGCCCACAGCTTCACCTCCTCAGAGAGACAGCTCTCCCTCCAGATCACCAGCTACATCGCTAACTTCATCCACTCTGGGTAAACTAGCCAACTAGTTAACTGGATCCACTCTGGGTAAACTAGCCAACTAGTTAACTGGATCCACTCTGGGTAAACTAGCCAACTAGTTAACTGGATCCACTCTGGGTCAACTAGCCAACTAGTTAACTGGATCCACTCTGGGTAAACTAGCCAACTAGTTAACTGGATCCACTCTGGGTAAACTAGCCAACTAGTTAACTGGATCCACTCTGGGTAAACTAGCCAACTAGCTAACTGGATCCACTCTGGGTCAACTAGCCAACTAGTTAACTGGATCCACTCTGGGTAAACTAGCCAACTAGTTAACTGGATCCACTCTGGGTAAACTAGCCAACTAGTTAACTGGATCCACTCTGGGTAAACTAGCCAACTAGTTAACTGGATCCACTCTGGGTCAACTAGCCAACTAGTTAACTGGATCCACTCTGGGTAAACTAGCCAACTAGTTAACTGGATCCACTCTGGGTAAACTAGCCAACTAGTTAACTGGATCCACTCTGGGTCAACTAGCCAACTAGTTAACTGGATCCACTCTGGGTAAACTAGCCAACTAGTTAACTGGATCCACTCTGGGTCAACTAGCCAACTAGCTAACTGTACAGGCTGTGGGAGGTAATTTGTATTTATTGGTTTTCATGGTTCATGGTCATGTTTTTCACAAACCTTGACCAGTGATTTTGTCATCAACACACAGTGTTCCAGACGATGTGCTGTGTGTGGAAGTGTGCTCAGCAGGGATCCTGTTCCTCTCCTCCACAGGGACCCTAACCAGGCCCACCCAGCCTCCCTGGCCCCCCCCAGCCCAGCGCTGCCTCCCTGGCCCCGCGTCCTGCCCCTGCCTGGGGGGGCGCTCTACAAGGAGCTGGCCGCAGGGCTCCGGGACCTCCAGGGCCTGCACAGAGAGGCCTGCTCCTTCTGGACGGACTACATACCTGCGCTCAGCTCAGCCACAGGTGGGACACCAGGTCACGCCTTTAACTACAACAGCCAAGCAGGTTTTCTCTACTTAGAGTGTGGATAGGGGTCAAACCAACCCTGCTCGGCGCTTCGAGTGTTAACCCTCACACACAGTCCTCATATACTGTGTCAGATGAATAGATATATATACCAAGCTCTGCCTTTAACCCTTGCGAATAGATAGGTATATATAGAAATATAAAGTGTGACTTGTGTTTCAGCCAAGCTGTCTGGAGATGGTCTGGGCTCCTCTCCTCCTCCTCCTCCTCCTGCTCCTCCTCCTCCTCCTCGTCCCGCTCTGACAGAGCAGCAGTCCAGCCTGCCGGCCCCCCGGACCAGCAGCCCGCCCAAGACCGAGAAGGACGCCTACAGTTAGACCGCTCCCTCCTTGCCACGGTTGCCGCGGACAACACCTACTAGTACCTTCAAGTCACATGACGCTGCCGTCACTGTTCTTATTTCTCAATCACTCTGTAGCAAACCACCTGTAAACACTTCACAATAAACATGTCGTCATTTTAAATTTGTTTTATGGTGTTTTCTTAGTGTGTGAGTGGAGTGTGGTGTCTGGGTGTTTGTGACTGAGGAAGTGTGTGTGTGTGTGTGTGTGAGAGAGAGAGACAGAGTGTGTGTGTGTGTGTGTGTGTGTGTGTGCGTGCGTGTCTGGATCCTCTCCACTCAGGGTTGTTTGTCAGTTTATTTTATTCAGTTTGTATGTACAGTGCAACCTTAGATAATATTATATTAAGGTTTGAGTAGTGATACATATTTTCACATCTGTAGCTATGTCTGGGATATAGTGTGTATATACATTCACAGGATATTGCTACAGATTACTGTATGGATTACGTAGTTCAAGTTATAAAAATGATAAAAGTTACAAAAATGGGGGTTTTCACAGAGACCTTCTCTGGTAAAACCTGTTACACTCCACAGTAACACGTCAATAACACACCAGTAACACGTCAGTAAAGCGTCAGTAACACGTCAGTTGTTCAAGACTACCATCGCTATGTTTTCAGTTTTGGACAACCCATATCGGTATAGCTCAGTGGTTAGAGCATCCGCCTGCAGCTCGAGTTGATCTCTGGTTCAAATCCCCCTGTGCTGTACATGGCTTTGGATAGATAAAAGCGTCTGCTAAATGAATATGTTATGATTACATTTTATGGTGTCAAACCTTGTGGTCTGGCGTTGCCGTCTCTCCCGGCCCCCAGCGGTCTCCGTGACTCCCTGCTGGGTGACGGCACGCTGGCCGGGGCAGAGAGGAGCGACGAGGAGGAGGAGGGGCGTGGACAACGCCACAGGCGAGCGGAGGGAGGGAGCACGAGGGGAGTCTGGCACACACAGCAGGAGTTTATTATCTTCAGCAGAAACACAGGTGGTAGCGGAGACCAGAGAGGTGGACCAGGTAGGAAGGAAGGAGACGGAGGGGAGAGGACAGCAGGTAGAAGACAAAGAAAACAAGCTCAGGACCAGAGAGGACAGATCGTTTCCCGGCCGGGTGAGAGGGGTCGGAGTTCAGAGGGGTCGAATGGGTCGAAGATCGGGAGGCTGAGGTTCTCCTAGCAGGCCATTTCTGTGGACTTAATCGCGGAGTGGTCAGAGGTTGTCACGGAGATGCTCTCCATGGAGGCATCGGTGTTAGAGTTGCCCCGGGGGTCGGCGAGGGCGGACTTGCCCCGCCCCTCGTTGGTGTGGGCGCGGCTCCGGGTCCCGTCGAAGGAGGAGATGCTGGAGCCAGAGGCAGTGCGGGAACGCACCAGGCGAGTCATGCTGGCCGCCGACACTGGAGGGACAGACTGGGAGTTACTGGGAGTTACTGGGAGAGACTGGGAGTTACTGGGAGAGACTGGGAGTTACTGGGAGAGACTGGGAGTTACTGGGAGAGACTGGGAAAGACTGGGAGTTACTGGGAGAGACTGGGAGTTACTGGGAGAGACTGGGAGTTACTGGGAGTTACTGGGAGAGACTGGGAGAGACTGGGAGTTACTGGGAGTTACTGGGAGAGACTGGGAGAGACTGGGAGAGACTGGGAGTTACTGGGAGAGACTGGGAGAGACTGGGAGTTACTGGGAGTTACTGGGAGAGACTGGGAGAGACTGGGAGAGACTGGGAGTTACTGGGAGAGACTGGGAGAGACTGGGAGAGACTGGGAGTTACTGGGAGTTACTGGGAGAGACTGGGAGTTACTGGGAGAGACTGGGAGTTACTGGGAGTTACTGGGAGAGACTGGGAGAGACTGGGAGAGACTGGGAGTTACTGGGAGAGACTGGGAGAGACTGGGAGTTACTGGGAGAGACTGGGAGAGACTGGGAGAGACTGGGAGTTACTGGGAGAGACTGGGAAAGACTGGGAGTTACTGGGAGAGACTGGGAGTTACTGGGAGAGACTGGGAGTTACTGGGAGTTACTGGGAGAGACTGGGAGAGACTGGGAGTTACTGGGAGTTACTGGGAGAGACTGGGAGAGACTGGGAGAGACTGGGAGTTACTGGGAGAGACTGGGAGAGACTGGGAGTTACTGGGAGTTACTGGGAGAGACTGGGAGAGACTGGGAGAGACTGGGAGTTACTGGGAGAGACTGGGAGAGACTGGGAGAGACTGGGAGTTACTGGGAGTTACTGGGAGAGACTGGGAGTTACTGGGAGAGACTGGGAGTTACTGGGAGTTACTGGGAGAGACTGGGAGAGACTGGGAGAGACTGGGAGTTACTGGGAGAGACTGGGAGAGACTGGGAGTTACTGGGAGAGACTGGGAGAGACTGGGAGAGACTGGGAGTTACTGGGAGAGACTGGCCCACTGATCATGTTCTAGTCTTACAGCAGCACTTATATAGCTCCTATACTGGTCCAGTCTAACCCCTATAGCTCCTATACTGGCCCTGTTTAATCCAGTCTAATCTACTTACTGTAGCCCCTCCCTGAAGTACTTACTGTAGCCCATGCCCTGGATGAAGTACTTGAAGGCCTCGGTCAGGGAAGCAGGCTGGTCCACCTGGGGCAGTCCTCCACAGTCCGCCATCTGCACACAGCAGGGTCAGAGGTCAGCCAGAGAGAGAGAGTGAGAGGAAGGGTTTCTGGGTAGTGTAGAGTCAGCAGTAAGAAGAGAGAGAGAGAGAGAGAGAGAGAGAGAGAGAGAGAGAGAGAGAGAGAGAGAGAGAGAGAGAGAGAGAGAGAGAGAGAGAGAGAGAAGAGAGAGAGAGAGAGAGAGAGAGAGAGAGAGAGAGAGAGAGAGAGAGAGAGAGAGAGAGAGAGGAAGGGTTTCTGGGTAGTGTAGTCTGCAGGAGGCAGCAGCAGGGCTGTACCTTCAGCAGGGTGGTCT